>NW_019168530.1:300000-448905 GCF_000001635.26 Mus musculus
CAGTGTGAGATTATGTTTTGTGGAGCAAAGTCTATGGAAATGTGCTTTAATTGTTAACTAGTATTAAAACTATCATTTCTTTCCTTACCTCTCATTTAGGTATCTTATGTCACACTGTCTACCAGAGAGACTTTCTCAAAGGTTGGTCGAGAGCTTCTGGGAGCCATTGCAGCTGTTCACCCTGAGATTATCTCTGTCCTTTTGGACAGAGTGCAGGAGACCATTGACCAAGTTGGAATGGTAAGAGTGCTGTCTATTTGGCATTTTAAAGGAGTCCTGAAGTAGCTGAGCATCATGGCACATGCCTTTAATCTTCTAGAGATTAAAGGAGACAGATGCAGGTGATGGCAGCCTGCTCTACAGAGCGTATTCTAGGACAGTCAGGGCTGTTACAGAGAAACCCTGTCTCGGAAACCCAACCAAATACAAAGAAATCATTTAAAGACCCCCCGAAGTCATGAGACACTGGCAGTAATAGGAGCATGGTTGGGAATAACTCTCCCAGCAAATGACACCCAAGTGCAAAGGTTTCTAAGGTCCAGCCTTCCACCGTTTGTTGTAGTCAATCCCTTTGCAATCCTTGTGCAGTTTTAAAGAGAACTTTATTAGTTATCACTGGTGAAGGTGTGTGTGCCAGGGACTTCTGGTATAGCCACAGATAGGTGCAGCCATCATTACAGCTAAGCTTTGAGCATTTTTCTCATCTCACAAAGAAACTGTCTTCACGAGTCTTCACAAGCCCTTGCCTGTCATTCCTTATCTGCATCCTCCTTGGCCCTAAGCAGCGCTCACCCGCCTCCTGTCTCCACACAGCTGCCTGTTTCAGACATTTAATGTGAGAGTTCTCACAGTGAGCAGTCTCTTATGTCTGGCTTACTGCACTTTGCATAATGTAGTGTTTCTTCAGAATTTCCTTCCTTGATATCTTGAGTAATATTTCACTGAATTTCTGTCTCACACTTTGTTTATCCATTTGTCAGACAATGAGCATTTGGCTTGTTCCCACCTTCTGGTGTTGTAAGTATTGCTGTTATGAGCATAACATGAGCATAGTTGCCAGCAAATACGTTTTGTGAGACTTAGTTTCAGTTATTACTATATTTTTGTTTATTACTTAGTGTGTGATTGTGTGTGTCCCTGAATGATGCCATGGACATGAAAGGACTGGTAAGGTTTGTTTTCTCTCTTCACTGTGTGGATTCTAGGGATCGGACTCAGGTGGTCAGGCACCTCTGCCACTGAGCCACCTCACCAGTCCTGTTCTCAGACACAGAACACAGAACCCACAAGTGTATTTGATGACAGTCTGCAAACTGGTACCAAATTGTGTGTGTGTGTTGTTTATTTTTCCAATTTTGCAGTTCAAATATTGGCTCATTTTCAGAATATATATTTTTGTTTTGTTAATAAAATCCATATATTATTCCTATAGCCTCTTAAAGTAAAATTAGTGGAGTTTTTGGTCTTGTAGTAAAAGCATCTATCTATCTATATATTTTTTAATACATCAGTATATAAGATTTTTAAAAATTTATTATTTTTTATTAGGTATTTTCTTCATTTACATTTCCAATGCTATCCCAAAAGTCCCCCATACCCTCCCCCACCCCCAATCCCCTACCCACCCACTCCCACTTCTTGGCCCTGACGTTCCCCTGTACTGAGGCATATAAAGTTTGCAAGATCAATGGGCCTCTCTTTCCAATGATGGCTGACTAGACCATCTTCTGATACATATGCAGCTAGAGACACGAGCTCTGGGGGGTACTGGTTAGTTCATATAAATTCTATATTGTTGAAAGAGTACCTGCTAGAAGATTTCCCTCCCTCCCTCCCTCCCTCCCCTCCCTATCTCTCCTCTCCTCTCCCCTCCCCTCCCTTACCCTCTCCTCCCCTTCTCCTCTTCTTTTCTCCTCTCCTCTCCTCCAAGTCTTGCTAGTGCAGGTTGGCTTCAGAGTCTACGGCGATCTCTTGTTTCAGTCTCCTGAGTGCTGGGATTACAAGTGTTTGCTGCCACACCAACTAACAGTGTGGTTTAGTAGCACAGGGCATTGAATTCAGGGTTTAATGCATTCTGGGCAAGTGCTCTAACACTGCCCTATCAGCCATCTGCCAGCTCTGTTTTCTAGAATTCCCGACTGGTGCTTCCTATGCAGTTGCCAATGCCTTGCATTTCTTTTCCTAGTTTTATGATACTGACTAGAGCCTTCACTACAGAAGTGTGAGTGTCACTCTTGTGCCATCCCTGTGATAGGAGAATAGTTCAAAAGTTCACTGATGCCTAGCACCGTTAGTTTATGGTGTCTGTCAGACACTTCCAGGTTCAGGTAGGACTCTTCTGTTTTTGAAGTTTCTATTTTACATCCCTGGCACACTGTACAGACTTAACTCGAGGGCATAGGCTGTTGAGATAGGAGGGTTATGAATTGAGAAGCCACTGTCAACTTTGTAGTGTCACTTGTCACAGATAAACACACAACACAACACTCAGATTGTACTAGCCAGGGTTATCTGGGAACAGAACGGATAGATTGACTATAAATACAGATATAAAGGAGTAGATTTATTTATTTATTAGAGTAGATTACCAGTTGTGGTCTGGGTAGTTAAATGAGGCTGTCTCCCATTGGACGGGCCAAGAATCTGGCAGTTGCTTAATCCCTGAGGCAGGATGTCTGATGCTGGAGTTCCGGGGGATTCCTGGAGAGGCTCTGGAGCCAAAGAAGTAGGTTCTAATAGCAGCACAGGAACGCCTTGGCAGCAGGATGGATGAACTTGCTAGTGACAGCGTAGGCAGGCAGGCAACATGTAAAAGTTTTCTTCTTCCATGTCTTTTTATGTGCGCTGCCACAGAAGGTATGGCCCAAATATAGGGTGGGTCTTCCCAGCACAAATGGTCCAGTCAAGAAAATCCCTCACGGTTGTGCCTCTCAGACGCACCAGTTTTAGTTGATTCAGCTGTAGTTACACTGAAAATCAAGGCTGGCATCATACCAATAAGAACTTCATATGTTACTTGCACCATCTTTTAATTGAAGAGCCCTGCTTCAGACGTTATAAAAGGATCAGTTAACACAGTGACTCTTGCCTGGATTCTTAGTACTTTGGAGGCTGAGACAGGAGAATCACAGGGAGTTCCACATTAGTCTAGGCTACATAGACCTGTTACACACCACTCTGGGCTATTGAGTAAGACCTTGCCTCAAAAAAAAACCTCATAAAACAAAAGTGACATTGTAAAGTTAGTTATTCTCCTGATCACTCTCTTAAAGGGAATTTTATGATTGTCAACCTGCATTTTCTTAATTTGTACATACAGGTAATTTAAAAGTAGTATTGTAGACTTTTTTTTTTTTCACTAACAGGTTTTAAAACCTATTTTAATTAGAATATTTGAAATATATGTCAAGTACAGGACTGTCAAGATGGCTTAGCATGCAAAGTCCTTGCTATGCAAACATGATGACTAGTATCATCCCTAGAACCCACATAAAGGTAAAAGGGGAGAGCCGGTTCCACAAAACTGTCCTAGGATCCCCATGTGCACCCACACCAAGCCTGTTCTTGTCCACACTTAGGACTAGGGGACACACACATGTACACATGTACACACGTACACACAGGCACATGTGCATACACACTCTGATAAATAGAATTACACAGTGAACCTAGCATCCAATTTCGGAAGTTATCAACTTTTGGTTTTGTCTCATCTGCCCTCACACTGACCTATTAGCTGTCTCAACACCAGATTGCTTTCATTGTATAGAAGAAAAAAAAAATCAGTGACTTTTTCAGATTTATCATCACTTTAAATTTGTGTTTTGGTACGGTAGTTTACCTGGATAGAAACGTAACAATTTACATACTAAAAAAAACTGTGTTTTCAGTATATCATTAGCTTAAAAATGCATTTAATTTTATTTGTTTGTCCAAAATTATAATTTTACTTGTCTCAAAATCAAATTTACCTCCACATCTTTTCCAAGGAAATTCTGCAAGAGTTTAATAATGTTCTTGTCTTAAATTTAATTATTATTGTTTTCTTTTTAAAAAGGTTTCTTTATACTTGTTTAAAGAACTGCCTTTGTATCTTTGGCGACCTTCTGCCCCAGAGATAGCTGTGATTCGGGACTGGTTATTGAATAATAATCTGACAGCAGTGAAGAACAAGTTGGCCTGTGTGATCCTAGAAGGACTGAATTGGGGATTTACTGAACAGGTATGCCATTTCCGAGAAGTAGGAGCCTTTACATGTGTCAGTTTCAGGAAAGGATTTCCTTGAAGCAGTGACATCTCTGGGCCACTGTGAGGCCAGCAGATTCTTTCAGCTGTATGAGAGTTTAGACTCCCCTCCTCTTCCTCCCTCTCCCCTCTGGGGATTGTGCCTAGGGCTTTGTACATGTCTGGAAGACACTCTCCCACTTAGCTATATCCCACAAAGTATCTTTTCTTTAATTCTGTTTTGTGTCATGAATATCCTCTAATGAATGTATTCTACATTAAGAAACCTTGTGTTGCCTAGGAGTTGACTCAGTTGCTAAAGTACTTGCTGCATAAACATGAGAACTCAAGTTCCATCCCTAGTAACCACGTGAAAACTGATTGCCCGTCCTGTAAGCTCAGCACTGGAGAGATGGACACAGGCTGATCCACCATGGAACTTGCTGACAAGTGGCCTTCACATGTGCACACACAGTCAGAGGGAGGGTGGAGAGGGGGAGAGAGAGCGAATTCAAACACAAATCTTCCCTTTATCTTAGACCGTTTGAGGGTTTGGTTTTATCTCTGCCTAGTTACTTCATTTCCTCCTGATTGTTTCTGCTGCCCCTTCTGCAGGGAGTCCTGTATGCCATTGCCAGAGTTGTTCTCTACAGTGGGCCTTAATTACAAGTTTGACTTTGCTCTGATCTCAGCTCTGCGACTTCCTGACAGGGTGACTCTTAACAAGTTTCCTGAACTCTGGGCATTAATTGCCCATCTGTAGATTAATATTAATAGGGCTTCTCATAGAGTTATTACAACAAGTTAGAGAAACTGCTGAAGTTAATTCCTCAGTTTAGATGTATTAATAGTTATTACTAAGGGCTTGCTATATGTCAAGTCTCCTAAGAGACATGCTAGTGATTTTGACTGTTACAGTGTCCTGCCTCTTTACCCGGGTCTTAGTAATCAGAATACAAACATTTGGCAGGGACAAGGGGCGGAAATTAGCTCTCTACAACTGTGCGGCAGCTTTTGTTTTGAGCAAATCATTAATGTTTGCACTGTGTTGTATGGTTTGCACTCATGGAATGGTGTTGTACAGATGGGGAGACTAATTCCAGAGAGCCCGTCATGGGGTGTTTCTGCTTCCTGGGTGTCGTAGGGTTTCCATTGTTGACCAAGGCAACTCTTATAAAGGCAACCATTTAATTGGGTTTGTCTTACAGTTTCAGAGGTTCAGACAATATCTTTGTGGTGCGAAGCATGGCATTGTGTAGGCTGACTTGATCTGAAGGCAGCCAGAAGGAGAATGTCTTCTGCCGAGAGCCAGGAGGAGGGGCCTCTCCTGTATCCTGGGCGGACCTTAAGCATAGAACCTTAAAGCCTACAGTGACACACTTCCTCCAGCAAGGCCACACTTCCTAATAGTGCCACTCCTTGGGCCAAGCATAATCAAACCACCTTACTGGGGTTCCTCTAGGCCTTCTCTCAGTGATGAGTGAGAGCCACAGGGGCATTTCTTCAACTTTACATTCTCCAGTCTGCAAATGGAACACCTTTGCTTTCCATTTCCCAGATGTCTGCATGCAGAGCCCCCTGATTGTCTCCTGCCTCCTTTGTTAGAGTCATGGGTCAGCCTCTGTGAAAGGGCCAGGGAACGGAGGTTTTGAAAAGTGAAAAGAAGTCGGGCAGTGGTGGCGCACGCCTTTAATCCCAGCACTTGGGAGGCAGAGGCAGGAGGATTTCTGAGTTCGAGGCCAACCTGGTCTACAGAGTGAGTTCCAGGACAGCCAGGGCTACACAGAGAAACCCTGTCTCAAAAAATAAAAAAACAAAACAACAAAACAAAACAAAAGTAAACAAACAAACAAAGAAAAGTGCAAAGAAGACTATTTGGAGATGCTGTAGGCTTGAAAGGCAGTATTATGCATGTTTTTGAGTATATCATTGACGATGAAACAACAGACAGGAGTTTAGACTTGATGCAATCCTGTGTGATTAAGAATAAGCATTTTTGATAGGTGGCAATGCTCTTAACCTATCCTGTAGGTTCTTTAAGGAGATTGTAGGGTGGGGTGGGCAATTTTAGTCAAAGATGCTTGTTGGGGGTTTGAGGCTGACACATGATGTGGTGCAGTGTACTTGCTTTGTAGATTTGGGGCCTCCCCCGTTGTCATTTTGTAATTTCACTTCAAGGGGGTGCGAGTTTGGAAACATTTATCTTCTGAATCCAGTGTCCTGCTTTACTGCTCTGTCTTTGTAGTTGTTTAAAGGACTATCTACTGACTACAGGATGGGATAGTTGTGGAATTGTTTATTTGCTTTTTTTCAAAAGGGTACCCTTCATTTGGATCAAGCATTGCACACGGAAGTGGCCTTACTGGTTCTCGAGGCTTATCAGAAATACCTGGCACAGAAACCTTATACTGGGCTTATTTCTGAAAGTATGAAACAGGTATTAACTCTTTGTCTTTACTGAGAATTCAAGTTTTCACTTAAAAACTGCCTGGGAAGATGACCTTATAGTTTTGATTTTATTTCTGCCAGTTCAAGATACAAAATTTAATTTCTATAGTTTCTAAAGATTTTTCTTAAAAATTTGTCTTTTATTTTGGAGATATGGTCTCGCTGTTGGCCCTTGTTGGCCTGAAACTCTTTATATAGACCAGTTTGGCCTCGAAATTACAGAGATCTGCCTGGCTCTGCCTCCCAGATTCTGGGATTAAAGACCTGCCTACAACACATGGCAAAAATAATCTTTTTGTGACCATCAGTGTTTCAGAATTTGGCATGAGTTATAGAGATAAATGGAGCTTACATGTACAACTCAGGAGAATTGACTATCATTTTTAAAAATTTTGCAGATTGATAGTTAAATTATTGGTGGCGTGATATTAGTTTTTATTGCCACTAAATTGGCGAAGGATATCAGCAGGGCCCCTAGCTTTGATCTGTTGAGCAAACAGCACAGTGGGGCTGAGCGTCAGCCTTTCTGTTCTTCTGCTTGAGCAGCTGGGGTCAAGTTCACAAAGCAGGCAAGTGGGGTGAGGTGCTGTGAGGGGGGCATTGCTCTACTACAGTGCCATGGAGGTCAGTCGAAGGGCAGTGAGTGACACGTGACAGAGGTGGGCAGATGACGTCACTGGCCTGATGTGTATGTGATTAACATTGTTTCAACGAACGATTGTTTCAGGTTTCCTATTTGGCCAGTATTGTTCGATATGGAGAGACTCCTGAGACCTCATTTAACCAGTGGGCCTGGAATTTAATCTTGAGGTTAAAATTGCACAAAAATGATTTTGGAAGACAGAACTTTCCAGTCATTCCCTTCTGCAGCACAGTACCTGACATGACAGAATCGTCCATGTTTCACCCTCTCTTGAAGGCTGTGAAATCAGGCTTGCCCATTGGCTGCTATCTCGCTTTAGCTGTGACAGCTGTTGGCCACAGGTACTGTCTGGTGAACCTCCAGGGTAACTTGTAGGTAGGCGTTCTAGACTCACATCTTTTCACAACCCAATCATGAGACCTTCGTTAAACCCATTGGGGGTTAATTAGGGTTAAATAATGAGCCTTGTTTAATAATTTATAAAGGGAGCTTACAAAGGGAGAGTAATACCCAAATTCATTCCGGTTCATTTGCCAAAACAAATATGCAGATAAAACCCATCTAAATCTCCCTCGTAGAAGCTCTAGGTGGGGACTTGTTTCAGCCCTTTGTGTCTACAGGGCTTAAGGTTAAGTAGACAGTGGATGAATGTGACAGAGCGAGGGGACGTAGGCAGGGCCCCTGGTGGGGAGGACGTGAGCAGAGGAAAGAGAGGAAGTACCCTTAACTGAAGTTGAACAGAGTTGATGGATAGCTGGGAGGACAAATTTGAAAATAGGCAAGAGAGGGTGGCTGATGTAGAATATTCTAGAAGGAGGCGTGGTTATTTAGGCCTTTAGGCCTAACACATTATACCCAGGAGCTCAGGTGCTAGAGTAGTTCCTTGCCTCTAAGATGGAAATGACCGTATTGACTGGTTGATGAGGCTTAAGTTAGTCACAGCACTCAGTACCTACATACTCAGAACAGTACTGGTTGATGAGGCTTAAGTTACTCACAACACTCAGTACCTACATACTCAGAACAGTGTCTGGCTTCTTGACTCTTTAGTGCTAGCTTCCCAAACTTGTTTCACGATTTCTCTGGATGCTGTACCCATTCTGAGACTGGGTTCTTTCAGTACATAATGATTACTGATTCGAGTGAAGGAGACAGTAAGTGTTTCCCTTTAGAATTGGTTCCATAGCTACAATTGGAGTAGAACAGAAGTAATTTAAAGCAGCCTGTGGGCTGGGGCTGAGAGTAGAGTAGACAGACAGACTTCAGCTATACACAAGTATTACATCGAGTAGACAGGGAGTAGGAATCAGAAAGTCACCCAGAATCGTCATGCTAAAACATTGTTTTAAAAAATATTTTTAATATGTATGTAAATTTACGTATATGAGTATGAATGCTGTCATGTGTGTAGCTGCATGTGTAGGGAGGCATGTGTGTAGGTACTGTGTAGGCCAGCATGTGTGCAGGTGCATGTGTAGGCCAGCATGTGTGCAGGTGCATGTGTAGGCCAGCATGTGTGTAGGTACTGTGTAGGCCAGCATGTATGTAGGTACTGTGTAGGCCAGCATGTGTGCAGGTGCATGTGTAGGCCAGCATGTGTGCAGGTGCATGTGTAGGCCAGCATGTGTGTAGGTACTGTGTAGGCCAGCATGTGTGTAGGTGCATGTATAGGCCAGCATGTGTGCAGGTGCATGTGTGTAGGTACTGTGTAGGCCAGCATGTGTTCAGGTGCATGTGTGTAGGTACTGTGTAGGCCAGCATGTGTGTAGGTACTGTGTAGGCCAGCATGTGTGCAGGTGCATGTATGTAGGTACTATGTAGGCCAGCATGTGTGCAGGTGCATGTATAGGCCAGCATGTGTGCAGGTGCATGTGTGTAGGTACTGTGTAGGCCAGCATGTGTGTAGGTACTGTGTAGGCCAGCATGTGTGCAGGTGCATGTATAGGCCAGCATGTGTGCAGGTGCATGTGTGTAGGTACTGTGTAGGCCAGCATGTGTGTAGGTACTGTGTAGGCCAGCATGTTTGATCCCCTGGAGCATGGGCTACAGCCTGGCCATGGCTGTTGGGAACTGTCTTTTTGGAAGAGAAATACAAGTTCTTAACCACTCCAGCCTTTATTCTGTTCCACACTTTGTTTTTCTTTTTAGAGGTTCCAATTATAGACACTCTAAAATACATATATATAATTCTGTGTTTTTATTGTTAGTGTTGTAAATGCTCCTTACATGGTAGCCTTTGCACTATTAACTTTTATTTTTTGGAGACTTTTTTTCTTCTTAGAGTAAAAGCAGTATAGGAAAGTTCAGAATAAAGAAAGCGGGGAAAATCCACTGCTTCCACTGCGCCTGCACTCGGAGCATTGAGATGAGAGCCATGTCTGAGTTGTTCTTCTTCATCTAATTTATCTTTCCTGTTTGATATAACTGGGAAAATACAGTGTTATGTTCTCATCCAGTGTAACCGTAGAACTGTTTTTTTATGTTGCTCTTGACTTTCATGCTCATTATTATTATTTTGGTTTAGATTGTTAGGAGACGGTCTTACTATGTGTAGTCTTGGCTGCCTGGAACTCTGTTTAGAGCAGCCTGGCTTTGAACTCATAGGAATCCACCTGTGCCTGCCTCCTGTGTGACCACACCTGGCTGGCTGTATTATTTGAAAATGATGCTATAAGATTCCTATTGAATATATTTCCCCTAATTTACTCAAGTCTTCTGCAACAGTATTTTGCAGTTGTAAGAATGAGAAGTTCTATCTTTATATATGTCAACTTCTATTTCCCCCTATATTTATTCAAATGATTACATTTCAAATTCAAAATAAAAAGAAATCTTTTAAGTCAGATAAACTAAAAAAAGTCAGTAAAATGAGAAAATGCAAAATACGGTTCAAATATATTAGAAAATAATACATGTACCTCTACAAACCGAAACAAAACAAAAAACAGCCAACCAAAGAAACAAAATACCATTGTTTATTGTTATTTAGTACTATTGGTAATAAATGATCTCAAAGGAAAAGAAGATGTATGTGACACTGCTGTCTGGGCTGCCAGGCTGAGCTCACTCCATGGCCTTCCCTTTGCTGCTGTGATATCTAGGATCCTTAAGCAGGACCCCTTTGCTCCTCTTCTTGTTCCTGGACATCTTGTAAACCTGGGCGCAGTGCTTTCAACACTCTCATCTAACTGATGAAAATATAGATGAGATTTTAAGAACTCTGCATGTCTAGGTTGTGAGTGTAGAATGTCTGTGTGTGGGTGAGTCATGAAAGTTCTGGGAACTGAGACAGTCCAGCTTGTATCTCATTGGAGGACTATAACTTGATGCATGAGCTGCTGAGTGCTCACGGTCCCCTCTGTCTTCTCCAGCCTTGAGAAGTTCTGTGCAGAAGGCATCCCACTGCTGGGCGTGCTGGTCCAGTCACGGCATCTGAGAGCAGTGGTCCATGCCCTAGATAAGATCCTGCCTGTGTTCTACCCTTACCAGTGCTACCTTCTGAAGAACGAGCAGTGAGTATATCTTGCAGGGAGACCGCCCCAGCGAGCGTACAGGACAGAGGATGGGTGTCAGCTTTCTAGAGTCAATTAGAAGGCAATGGGGCAATGGTGTTTCAGCAGGATTTTGTTTGTGATTTTCCTCTGAGTTTGTAGAGAGGGGTACAAGTATTATTTTCCAATCCATTTGAACATAGTTTGTATTTTATTATTTTACTGCTCCCCCCGCCCATTTAACTGACTACTTTTTTCTTAAGGCTTATTTTTACTTTTGATTTCATGTAATTTGTGTGTCTGTGTGACAGTATGGGCACATACCCAGAAGAGGGTATCAGAGCTCCCTTGGATCTGGTTGTAGGATGTCTGATGTGTCTGGGACCGTACTTGGGTCCTCTGCAAGAGCAGTCATGCTCTTAACTGTTGAGCCATCTCTCCAGCCCTCAGTAATGTTTTTTGTTTGTTTGTTTTATTGCTTTTATTTATTTATTTGCTTAGTTTTATTTTTTGTATGTGTATTTTTAATTTATTTTTATTCTTTATGAGGCAGAAAACTTATGCACTCTTTAGAATGTGGTTGAAGAGTGTTAGATTAATGATTCTAATTTTATTTGTTATAAAAGGTATTTCCTACCTCACTTACTTTAGAAGTTCTTAGAAAGCCGATTGTATGGAAAAGAACGTTGTTTCTTGTGAATCTTGGGATAGTGCTCCTTCCATGCGGCAGCCGTGTGGCAATACCCAGCATACTGTTTTATGTAGCCTACAGGCCGTGGGCAAATGAGATGAGTGGGAAAGGGGAAGAGATGACCTGTCCAGGAGGCAGGGGTTGATCATCTGGGGCTTCACAGAGAGCCGAGAGAAGGGAGGGAGGTCCAGTAGACCTGACAGGCAGTGTGTGCATAGGGATAAGGGCAGTGCCAGCTTTCTAAGCAAGTGCTTTGGAGCCAGTATTTCTCAGATTTGCTGCTGCTGAGAGTAGCTGAGGTAGCTAAATTACATATGCATTCCCACACTCCTGGAGATTTGACCTTAGTAGAAAGAGGTAGGGATACTTTTTAAAGATTAAAATTAGCATCCTGCACACTTAGGGAAGCTTGGGAACTACGAACTTGGAGACATTTCTGCTTAGAAGCCCGAGACATGGAGGTGACAGTGTTATTTTAATCTTCCATCGCCCTTTAACTTGTCTATTTATATGACTTGGATCTGTTCATTACAGTGCTATAGAGAAGTTTAATTTCTTTTAGCACACATTAAATATGAAAATTTTATCCTTCTAAAATCCTTGAAAATTTATCAGAATCCCTAAATAGCACTGTGTTCTAAAAATGGAATCAATATGATGTTTTTCTGTTTCCTCATAAGCACTTATCTGCTGGTAATGAAACGACTCTGGAACATAGCTCAGTGTCAGAGCACTTGCCTAGCATGCTCATGGTTCTGGAGCCATCCCTAGACACCCTCTACCCACTGCCCCAAGGCTGCTGTGGCGGTGTGTCTGTATCCCAGCATTTTGGGAGGTCTGGAGTTCAAGGGCAGTTTCAGCAACATATAAGTTAGAGGCTAGCTGGGGTCCATGAGACCCTGTCTCAGACAGCAAGAGAAAAACAAAGCAAGCAAACAGAAGCCCATACAGAGCTGGTGGCTTCTGCCTGATTAGATAAGGTGTGTGACCCTTTGTGCTCCTGCAGGTTTTTGTCGAACCTTCTCCTCTTCCTACAATTGGACAGCGGTGTTCCCCAGGGGGTCACACAGCAGGTCACCCACAGGGTGGCCCAGCATCTGACAGGAGCCGTCCATGGAGACAATGTGAAACTTCTCAGCAGCATGATCCAGGTCGGGGGGCCTCACAAATCTCTCAAGACACTTTTGTTCTCCCACAGAACGTGTGGTGTTAGCTCTTATGGTGTGGGTATTCCGATCTCTTGGTACAGGAGGGCTGTTAGAGTTGGGCTTTCGTGGGAGTGGATAGCATTTTGAATGTGCTTTACCAGTGGGAGGGAGCATGGGTGTTAACCATTCACATCACCTGAGTTGCTTCTCCCTAGGCACACATATGTGTAAGCACTCAGCCGGATGGAGTGGGTCCTGTGGCTGTGTTGGAGTTCTGGGTCCAGGCTCTCATAAGCCAGCATCTGTGGTACCGAGAACAGCCCATTCTCTTCCTCATGGACCACTTGTGTAAGACAGCGTTTCACCTGATGCAGGAAGATTGTGTGCAAAAATTGCTCTACCAACAGCACAAGGTAACTGTAAGACAATTCGTTTCAGCCTTTGGCTAGGTACTAGCGGCTAAAAGGGTCTTGAAAATCCATAATTCCTGGTAATAATCTGTGCCCCTCCCTCTTAAACCAAGTTCCATGTTAACGTTGTCTTCTCTCAGTAGTCATTGTCTGATAGAAGAGCACACTCGGAGGGCCTGCAGCTCTTAGTGCATGTCCCTGTGTGCCCCGGGGACTGCTGCAGCTGACAGTGGTTTCCACAGCCTTACTCTTAGCATCCTTTCTCAGTTACTGTGTACACACTGTCATGGTGTTCAAGATAATATTTTCATCCCAGCACTCAGGAGGCAGAGGCAGGCAGATTTCTGAGTTCGAGGCCAGCCTGATCTACAAAGTGAGTTCCAGGACAGCCAGGGCTACACAGAGAAACCCTGTCTCAACAAAACAAAACAAAACAAAACAAAAAAGATAATATTTTCATACATGTATATCACGTACTTTGCTCCTGACTGGGTCACTGCTGAATTCTACCAGAACATTAAAGAAGAGCTCACTGCAGTGCCCTCCATACTATTCCACAGTCACAAGGAGGGGTGCTACCAAAGTCATTCTATGAGCTGCTGTTACCCTGACACCAAAAACACTTAGGGGATGATAAAGAAAACCATGGATGAGTTCTCTGATGAACACAGAACAAAGTTCTGAGTAGACTGAATTCATCAGCACCATGAAATCTGTGTTTGCTGGAATCGTCAAGTGTAGAGGTAACTGCTAATAGCCTTGGGTAGAGTCAAAGTCTCTGTAAGACTCTGTTGCTCGTCTTCTCCCTGCTGTAGAATGCTTTGGGTTACCACTGTGACCGGAGTCTGCTCTCTTCCTTGGTGAACTGGATTGTGGCAGGGAACATCACGCCTTCCTTCGTGGAGGGCTTGTCCACGTCCACACAGGTATGAAGCCTCTTGTGACCTTTGTACATTTTAGTTTTGTCACCGTCCTTACTGAGGTCAGGTCAGGGCTGCGAGGAGAGGTTAAGATTGGGTGTGGGGACGGTGGCCCAGGCTTCAGACCACTTCTGCCATTTGCTAGCTCTGTGCCTTGGGCTGCTGCTTCTCTCTTCAGTTTCCTCACAGTCAGATGAATATAACTGAAGCTGTATGTATAGCACTCAGAACAGACCTTAGTCAGCGCTCGCTGTGCTTTGGCCTTGCTCCTGTCAGAGGAGACAGCAGCAGCAGCTTGGCCATTACTGCATAAGGCCTGTCTGTTTCGTCTCTTAAGCCAGTAGTAGCATCCTTCAGTCTCTTAGCCTTAGTCTCTTAGTCCTCCTGGGACTGAGCTGACAGCAGTTCCTCACTGCTGCCTAGACTGATGCCCACCCCCACCTCTGCTTTTGTGCTTCACTGACACTCTGAGGCCGCCTTTCCTGCCGAGCTCTCTACTACCAAGTGCAGTTCTCATCATTTCCCCCCTAGATCAGCAGTTCTCAAACTGTGGGTTGTGACTCCTTTGAGGGGTTAAATAACCCATTCACAGAAGTCTTCTAAGACTATCAAAAAACAGATATTCATATTACAATTCATAACAGTAACCAAATTACAGTTAGAAAGTAGTAATGAAAATAATGTTATGGCTGGGAATCACCACAACATGAGTTGTGTGCATCTGTATTAAAGGGTTGCAGCATTAGGAAGGTTGAGAATCACTGCTGTAGAAGAATTTAGCATTTTTCATTTTCTTGTTTTGTCTTAATTGTGTACATGTGACAAGAACATAGACATATATTAAGTACTTAGGAAACTCAATATCTGTGGCTTGAGACCTGCATGCATGCGTGTGTTTTTCAGTGCTATGGATCAAATCCAGGGACTTACACATGCTAGGCAAATGCTGTTTCACTGAGCCTTACCTTCAGCCCTAGCAAATACTTAAACTCGTGAACAGGAAATACTATCAATTGGAATGAGTGACTTCTTTTAGTCCCCTTTGTTTGGTGTTATAGGTTTGGTTTGCATGGACTGTGTTGAACATGGAATCCATCTTTGAAGAGGACTCTCAGCTCCGAAGAGTTGTTGAAAGGGAATTGGTTATAAATGCGTTTAGCCCTGACCAAGCTCTAAAGGTACAGTAGTAGTTTTGCCTGTGACGTACCGGGTGTGGCTTACACCCTAGCTGAGCCGTTCACTGTAGCCTGTTAACTCCTCTTTGTTTTCTACTGTGAAGGTTTAGTACTGTTCAGCTTCTAAACTCCTCGAATAACTGAAGGGCGTGTTGGCTTCTCAGAGTCCCCACCCTGTCACGGAGGAGTATGTTTCTAGTCTGAATGTAGGGGTTGCTGTTGCCCTTGTGGCCCAGTTGTATCTGGAACCCCTTGTTAAAACTTGTTCCAAATTGGATTCCTGATGCTTGCTTCAGAGGTTTTGAGCCTCTGAGCCTGGGCTGGAACCAGGAAATTCTTTTAAAAACTCGTGATGCTCAGTCTGTGAAATAGGCCGGGCTAAGGCTTCTGGTGTCACAATGTCACGATGGCCTTCAGGAGCTGTCAGAGAGACTTGGCTTTCAGGTCTCAGAGCCTGTCAGGGGATTCTTCACTTCCTAGAAGCCCTATTAAAATCTAGATTTTCGAGACTGGTAAAATTTGACAGGTTTACTTTTGGTTTCTCTATCATTTGACTGCTTTGTTCTATGAAGTTAAAATTTTATTTAAGTTTTTGCTGGCATATGCTAGTGACCCTAAGGGCTTTATCATGACATTTCACGTGTGCCTAGACTGTAACTTGATAGCATCCCTCCCATTACTCCTCCTCCTCTTCCTATCCTGCGGATCCCGTCTACTTCCCACTGCTGCTTCTTCATCTTCTCCTTTTCCTCCCATGACACAGTGAGTTTAATTAGGTTTATTTACCTCGCTAGTGGCTATTCAACTGAAGGGGGAAAAAAACCTAAAAACCCCAAGTTTCTTTTTCTCCCCTCCATCTACAAGGAGGGCTGGGCCTTAGGAACCTCTCTTCCCTCCATGATAGTGTGTTGCACCTAACAAGGTGCCAACATGTGCAGGTGTAACTGCTGTGGGTTCAAGAATGCCACGTCCATGTCATGACCCGAAGGCAGTAAAGTGTCTTATATGCAAAGGAATTTCAGAAATGGAAGAGAATTTAGAACTTTTTTCCATTTGTTTGAGACAGGATCTCAGGTATCAGGATTTCGGGCTATCCTCTAATTTACAATATAGTTAAAGATGACCACGAAATTGTGATCCTCCTGCCTCTGCCTCTTAATTTACCACACTACTGGAATTGAACCCAGAGCCTCTAAGCAAGTGCTTTCAACTGAGCCCTGTCCCCAGTGCGTTGGATGACTCTGCACGTAGATTTTGATTCTGGGGTGTTTGAAATATCCTCACAGAGAAAGGCAGGCCTTTCTCTTGCTGCCAAAGGTTAAAATGTCGGGTAGTAGGCTTAGAAAATGTCTTAGTGTCTTTTTCTTACTGAAGTAAAAGCAGAACGTTTAACTTAGATGAAGTGACTTCGACTGCACTTGTCCGGTGTTGCTAAGGCTCTGCTCTCTTGTAGAAAGCCCAGGTCCAGCTGAAGCTGCCCATCGTCCCGTCCCTGCAGCGGCTGTTGATTTATCGCTGGGCCCACCAGGCTCTGGTCACACCTTCTGATCATCCCCTTTTGCCACTCATTTGGCAGAAGTTCTTCCTCCTGTATCTTCATCGCCCAGGACCACAATATGGGTATGGTACCCAGTACTGTAGTAAGCTCCTGGCAGCTCACTCCCATCTGTATGCTGTGGAGTGTGAGGAAGTCATTCTCTTCTGATGTAGCTAGGATTCTCTGTGGTCAGTAATTAGACTTGATCTTAATGCAGTTTGGGGTATCTTGTGGCAATTTCTCTTTACCCTCCTCCATCCCTAATATGTCAAGGACAGCACCGGGGAATTGGGCAAGGTTCAGCAAGAGACCCTCTGGAGGTGTTAGGGAGAGAAGTTGCTCCAAACTGGGGCTTCGTATGTGGCCTCTCTGAGGCCTACTCGGGAGCCAGTGAAGAGTGATGATATATGCATGTCGCCCTGGGGCTGTGCGTGGTTCCACTGAGGAGCAAGGTCCGGCCTGTCCAAGCCGTGCACTGATACCAAGCACTGCTCTTCAGGTCCTACTTAACGCCCAGCTCCACCCCCTTTCCTTCACTCCTTTGAAACGTAACGAAAGATGCTGACTTCTAGTTACCTCTATTTTCTGTTAGATTTCAAATTCCTCAAAAACAAAGGCTGTCTTTATTCTCCATGTGTGCTGATGTCCTGCCTTGGTAGGGTTTCGGTATTTTCAAGGCCACTTTCCTGTGGTAGTTTCCCTTCTCTCTAGGGATACATTCCATGGTGTCCTGTGGATGTTGGAAGCCTCAGTTGGTACTAAACTCTCTACACATACCTTATATGGTAAAATTCAGCTTATACATTTGGCATAGTTGGAGATAATCAGCAGTAACTAGTGATACCTATAAGCAAGCACAGCAGTGCACTGTTGTAGTGCATGTGCTGTCTAACTGTCTCCTGTGATAACATCCGTCCTCGGGCTGGCAGCATGGTTCCATGAGCTGTGCGAGTCAGCACCTGAAAGCTCTCTTCTGGCCTCTATGCTAATGTCATGGCATGCATGCACACAGACAGACAGACAGACAGACACATGTACGGCTTATTTTTAGAATTTTCTTTTTGGTAATTTTGTACCATGGTTGACTATGTATAATTAGAACTGTGAAATCAGAGCCAGTTGAGAGGAACTCTGTTTACAACATCTCTTTGGTTTCTCAACCTCTGAGGTATAACAAGGCAACTTGCTAATTGACAGCTGGGTTATGCCTCTTAGAGCATTTTCTGCTCAAAGTTATAGGTCCTGCTTACATTTTTTTAAGGTTACCTGTGGATGGTTGTATTGGAAGAAGGTTTTTTCAAAGTCCCTCGCACGTTAATTTGTTGAAAGACATGAAGAGACGCCTGACGGAGGTGGCTGACTTCCACTATGCTGCCAGCAAGGCCCTCCGTGTTCCAGCAGAGGGCAGTGAAGGGACACCAGAAGGGCAGGCTGGCACCCCTGGCTTCCTGACTTCCCCAGAACTGCACAGGGAACTAGTGAGGTAAGATGGGCTGCCTGCTGCTGGTTGTGCACAGACACTGCGCTAGAGCCGCTAGAGCTGCTGGCTTTGATACAGAGCTTAGGTGTGCTCTCAGATTGTCGGGGAACGTGGTGTTGACACTGAGTGACCTGGAGACTTTGTTGAGTGTTTGAGTCTGAGTAGTGATGCCGAGGGCTGACACCCTTCCCATTCCCCAGTGTGAAAAAAGAAGGAAGCCAAAGTAGACTGGTCATAGCAGGCGTGTAACACCGGAGCTTTCTAAGTGGCTGTCTACAGAGAGTGGTGGCCAAGGAAGGTTCTGTAATCCTGACACCCTTAACGATTCAGAGGCTTATTAATCCAGGTGGACATTCGCATGCCCTCAGCGTTTGGGATTTTGTAGGGAGGCAGGCTTGGTTAGCACGGTTTCTGCCTGTGAATTTAACTTAGTCCAAATGGTTGTCCTAGAGCAAGACCACATAAAACATGGCTGTTAGGTGTTATCCTCAATTGCAAGATATCTCGGTGAGTGAAGAGTCTCAGGTCTCAGGCTTGCTTTGACCCTGGCCCCTCAGGGTTTGTCTCAGCCCATATCCTGAGTGATTAAAGGGCTCCTTCATCCCTGCCCCATCACCCGACCCTTTTTAAACCAGTTTTACTAGAAGGTTTTCTCTTGGAACATTTTAGGTCTTTGGTGCTCCCTCCCTCTTCCTCTTCAGTTCCTTGAAAGTGGTCATCCATTTTCCTGAGTCAGGAGCTAGAAGAGAAAACAAAAGTACACATACACACCCATATGTATATGTATACATGTATATGTGTATATGTGTATATGTATATATGTGTATATATATGTGTATATATGTATATATGTGTATATGTGTATATGTGTATATGTGTATATGTGTATATGTGTATGTATATGTGTATATGTGTATATGTATATATATTGGACCTTCTCTGTATCTTTCTTCTTTGACATGGTGTACTGACTATGAAGGAGGTAATTTTCCATGTTGTTGACCAGAGCTACTGAAGGCTGTCTTTTGGTTGTCTGTGTCTGCCAACTATTTCTCTATGCTGTTATTCAAACAATGCCTTGAATACCAGTGATCTTAGCTAATAGCTGGCTGTAGTCTTTGAAAAAGCAAAACAGAAATAGACTGTTAAAACATATTTAAAAATAATGACAGTTTGTAAGCCCAGCTTTTAAAAAATATTCCTTTTTAATGAGAGCAAGGTACACAGATCTACAGTTTTATTTATGGTTTCCTTGAGACAAGAGTGGCCATTGGTGTTACGCTGGCAAGTGCCTGCAGTTGGATAGAAACTAGCTGTTGGTATTTTCCAAGCACGAAGGCTGGCCGTGTTAGGCTTGAACAGGGTTGCAAAGCTCTGAGCTCCGCTCTAGGGCTGTGGTAGCAGCCCTCCTCCTTCATCGGTAGCAGGACTGTCGGAGCCACATTCAGGTCTTTGCATAAACAGGTTCCAAATCCTGTTTGACTGACGTGTGAGGCTTCACTGTCAGTTTCTAAGGAGAGGCAGCGGCTGCTAGACACGTTCTTCATGGAAGCCTTGCTCTACTCTCACGCGCTTGTACCAGAGCTCTTAGTAACAGAAGAAACTCCATTTGTCTGCATATCGTTTCACATTTTATGTACTTGTGTTTTTATCTTTTAGGCTCTTTAATGTATATGTATTATGGCTAGAAGATGAAAATTTTCAGAAAGGAGATACCTATATTCCTTCTTTACCAAAGCACTACGATGTTCACAGGCTAGCAAAAGTGATGCAGAATCAGCAGGTAAAACTACGAAAAAGCCTTAAAAAAACATTTCTTTTTTTTTGTTATTTTCTTTTTTTTAATTAGATATTTTCTTTATTTACATTTCAAATGCTCTCCCGAAAGTTCCCTGTACCCTCCCCCTGCTCTGCTCCCCTACCCACCCACTCCCACTTCTTGGCCCTGGCGTTCCCCTGTACTGGGGCATATAAAGTTTGCAATACCAAGGGGCCTCTCTTCCCAATGATGGCCGACTAGGCCATCTTCTGCTACATATGCAACTAGAGATATGAGCTCCGGGGTACTGGTTAGTTCATATTGTTGTTCCACCTATAGGGTTGCAGACCCCTTCAGCTCCTTGGGTGCTTTCTCTACCTCCTTCATCGGGGGCCCTGTGTTCCACCCAATAATTGACTGTGAGCATCCACTTCTATATTTGCCAGGCACTGGCATAGCCTCACAAGAGCCAGCTATATCAGGGTCCTAAAAAAAGCATTTCTAAATCCAATAGTAAAACTGCTTACTCCTCGGAATCGTTTGGCGGGATATTCTCCCTTAAGTGTCCTGCTGTAATGGCCTCCTCACCTGAGCCCCATGCTTGTTCTAGGGCTTTTTGCAATCTAAGGAACATAGCCTTTGTCCTGCTGTGCTCTTGCTTATTTGAGCTGTGATCAACTAAGCACTTGAGCACAGGGAATGAATTCCAGGTCATAGGTCATAGGCTCATTGGTGACAGAGAGACTTCCTTGTCAGTGTCTGCTTCCCATTGTCCTGGAGCTCCTTGCTTCTGGTTCCCCTGTGTTCTTTTAGGTGGTCCAGCAGACAAAAATGTGTTTAAATCTTTTTCAGCCCTAACTTCTTTTTTTTGTTTGTTTTTTGTTTTTTCAAGACAGGGTTTCTCTGTGTAGCCCCGGCTGTCCTGGAACTCACTCTGTAGACCAGGCTGGCCTCAAACTCAGAAATCCGCCTGCCTCTGCCTCCCAAGTGCTGGGATTAAAGGCGTGCGCCACCACTGCCCGGCTTCTTTTTTTTTTTTTTTTTTTTTTTCCAGCCCTAACGTCTAGTCTGAGTTTTCCTGGAGTTTCTGTAGCTAGCCTGGGAGGAGGCAGAGGAGCGGGACAGAAGCCCCTCTCTCTCCAGTGTCTTCTCATCTAGGAGCTGAGTTAGGCAGCTGTTGACTTAGGACCTGTAAATTCCAGTTGTCTTATGAATGCCATCAAGGCTATTTATTTATTTATTAAGGTGTTTACTTTGTGTATGTGAGTGTTTTGCCTGCACGTAAGTCTGTGCAGCTAGGAAGTAGCAGGTGATTGAGAGCTGCCATGTGGGTGCTGGGAACCAAACCGGGGTCCACTGTAAGAGCAGCGAGTGCACTGAACAGCTAAGCCATCTCTGGATCTGAAGACTTGGTTTGTGTTTATTTTTACAGTGACTCAGTCCCCACATTCCGAGAGCGGCGGATGAGTCTGTTTTACCGATGAACCTTACTCTGTTTTTGTTTCCTTTCTCAGTTTGTCCATAGTGTTCTCACACTCTAAGTCCTGCTGATTTTACATAGCAGCAAAAAATACTTTATGGTGTAGCTTAATATATATTTCTGTCCCTCATATTTCTTATAAATTTACATTAATTTTATCTGGCTTAATTTAATCCAGATTAATGTATCATTCCTGGATTCATTTATTGTTTTGCGCTGTAGCTCAGGTGGGCCGTCACTCACTATATAACCCAGAGACCGTGAACTTGCAGCCAATGCTCTTGCTTTAACCTCCTGGGAGCTGAGATTACAGCTGTGAGCTGCCATGTTTAGCTTCAGTATCTTTATTTTTAAAAAAACATTTTAGAGATTTAATTTAATTTTTTTATTTTTTTATTTTTATTTTTATTTTTTATTTTTAGTCTAGACTATAATTGACCTCCTTCATGGTCTTTTTATCACTTCACAATGCATTTGAGACAAAGCAGAATTGTGATGTCATTGAATAAACCAAAGCAGCATTTGAAAAGGTTGGAGGCTGGGTTGCCTTTGTAGTATGTTCACTAGCTGTGATCGCAGCTCTCCAGAAGCTTCTAAGGCTATGAGATGGTACCTCAAATGCAGATACACAGAACAGCACACACAAAGTCGTTTCTACCACCACATCTACCCATCAAAACAAAATGACAGTTCAAACGTGTTCTTAAGGCATGGCACTGCTTCTTTCATACATTTCCAAACCAAATGCAGCCGTAGCCGCAGCCAGACTCACAGGTCTTTGAAGATGCGAGTGTGCACAAATTCACCTTTCATGCAAAAATCCCAAAACCCAGTCTACAAACATGCCCTTCATAAATCACCAGAGAGGCTCTTAGTTGTAGTACTGCCTGAATTAAAATCGTCAGGACTCTTTTCCTTTTACAGAAGTCATTAATTTTATTATTTTAATTATTTTAAATTTACATTTATTTTTAAGTGTATGTGTATGTGTGAGGGGTGGTATGGATCCGTGTATTCACTGTCCACTGAGGCAGAGACTATAATCACAGCTGTTGTGAGCTGTCTGACATGGGTGCTAGGAACTGAGCTCACATCCTCTGCATGAACAGCACACATTCTAAACTGCTGAGCAATCTCTGTAGCTCCTGCATTTATTTTAAAATCTTACTTTAAACAATTATTTATTTTCTTTATGTGTCTTATAATGCATATAGTATAGTAGCCTAGTAGTGTGTATATTAATATATTACTTAACTAGTATATTAGTACATATTAATATGCATATAGTGGGCCTGTTTAGCAAAATTTTTTCTAGTCAGGTATATAGGCAACAAGTTTTGTAACTACTGCTAAGATTGTGGTCATTTGCAGTTGAGTTCACACTGGTGTTGGGAGCCTCGTGGACCACCCAACTGTAACTGTGTCTCACTGAGTTAAGTTCATAGCTGTAAGTGTGAGCATGTGACTCCCCTGCTCATGTTCAATGCTTTGTCCTCCCCTAGGACCTGTGGATGGAGTATGTGAATATGGAGCGCATACAGCACGAGTTCCAGGAGACAGTTGCTCTGTGGACACAGGCCAAGCTTGAGTCCCATGCCGCACCCTGCAGCTCTTCAGCACAGCTGGATTTCACGGACCCCTTGCTGGGTGAGTCCTGTGACGTCAGCCCCTTTGAAAGAATGTTTGAACCAGTTACTGAAGGTTAAGGTTTCCACACCTTATCTCTATAATGAGAATTGTTCTTTCAGAGTTTCCTGTTTGAAAAAATTAATAAAAATTAAAACCAAATACATGGTTTAAGTTGCTAGGGAAAAAAAGATTTTTTTCTCTAGTTATCTGTCATTGGCCCAGACCTAAGCACACATCTGTCTGCCGCTGAAAGTGAGGCCTCCGGCTCGGGACTTATTTCTTTTTCAATGCAAGTATAACTTTAAATGTAGTCAATTTGGGTTTGCAGTTTTAATATTCAGAAGCCGATTTTTTTCTTTCTTTTTTCTTTTCTTTCTTTCTTTTTTTATTTTCTCTGTATCTGGAACCCTTCCCATGGAATGGGACTGCTTTAGATTCTTTTTTCTTTTTCTCCTTCCTTCCTAGCTTGCTTGCTTGCTTCCTCGCTCCCTCCCTCGCTCCCTCCCTCCCTCCCTCCCTCCCTCTCTCCCTTCCTTTTTTCTTTCATTTTGAGACCTGGTCTCACTGTATACCTGGGGCTGGCCATAGTTTGCTGTCCAGATCAGGAGGGACTCACAGAGATCCACTTGCCTCTGGCCCTGGAGTGCTGGGATTACAGGTGTGCTTTCTTAAAGGCTGCTTGTTTCTTGCAGTTGATTTTTCTAGAATGACTGTGCATTTAAATTATAAGTTAATGTGTCAGGCTAGGTCACAAAGACCATTTAACCTACAGAGTTGCTGTATATGCCCAATTTTAAAATGTGGAAAATTATATCTGAGTTTATCTTTAACATTAATTATGAAGTTATTTTTACAATGTAAGACATATAACAAAATTGTCAATCATTATTAACATATTATGATTATAGTGTACTAAAACATTGAGGAGGTGATGAATGGAGAGGCAGAGAGAGTCTTTGTTTCAGTTGCCCCACTCGACTTGTTAGTGAGATAAAGGAAGGAAAAGATCCTCTCCGGGCTTGAGTTCACACCTGTTGAACGGTTTCATCTAAGGCACCGACATTTTCTGAAATTCCAACATTTCTCTCCTTGTTTTTCTCCCAGAAATATTTTTGTGATTGTAAATTTTGTATTTCACATTTGAAAAGGTCTTTGGAGAGAAACAGAGGAGGATTTAAAAACTGCCTTCAGCTTAACCACATGCCATACAGGCAGCTGTAGGGGTCAGTTCTTAGAGCCACTGACCAGGGTGGATCTAGATACCTGCAGGGGCTGCTGCCAAAGGCAGCCAGAGATTAGAGAAGTTTTCTGGGGGAACAAAGTTTACTTTACTGGGGCTGGCTCTGTTGTGGCCAGCAGAAAAATTGTGAACTCCTTGGGGCTGGTGAGAAAGAAAAGGAAAGAGAAAATTCTCTTTTTCACACACACACACACACACACACACACACAGAGAGAGAGAGAGAGAGAGAGAGAGAGAGAGAAAGGACGAAACAAAAGGCAGAGTCCAATAATTTCATACACACAAATATACATGCATGCATACAGACCTGCAGTCAGACGTATACACATTCACACATAGAATGGATAGAACAAAGCATCAGCGAGCAGACTCCAAGTATACCACACACACATACATAAATACACACAGTTGGTGGATGGAAGGAACAGTGTTCCAACCCCCATTCGAACAGACTTTACACACACACACACACACACACACACATATCCCAGCAAAGTTTTTTAAGCAGTATTCAATTACAATGTGATTTCGTTTTAATTTTCTTTTAGTGAATGGTTATGAAAAAACAATATGTTTTCCACTACCTTTACAAGAATTAACATTATGTAGTACAGGTAAAGAAAACAAATTATCCTAAAAAAGACACCCACCAATGTGCATTCCTAACCAAGCAACTTGTTATAGATTAACAAAGTGTAAGCAAGCAAGGGAGTTTTCTCAGCCAGTTTCTCCTACTTGGCAGGTGGCAATTTGAGGTTACAAGGAAAAGGTAATTATTTTATTATTTGTCTTTAAAAGTAATCTTGTAAAAATCTTAAAAGAATCACAAATCTATACTTTTATATAAAAATCAGTCATATCTACCTTAAATTCCTATTCTAAACTTCACTGACTAATAATTTCTTCTGTTCTGTCTCATCATGCCCATTTCCTTCTCCTCTATTTCTATGAGGTTTCTCAGGACAGAGGCACTAAACTCCCTCCCTTCCTCGGATTGCTCTTATTCATTACTCAGATAATCCAGCTGCTTAAATTTGCCTAGGAGACACCACATGCGAACATTAAGTTCAAACTTGCACATCATACAAGGCTGCCTAGTAATTTAAGATCACGAAGCCTGGCTCTTAAACCACTAGATTATAAATTCTGTGTGTGTTGGGGGGAGGGGGCAGGAGTGTGCTTATCTGCATGTGTGTGTATGTTAGTGCTCATGCACACATGTGGAGTGGGCAGGAGTGTGCTTATCTGCATGTGCGTGTGTGTGTGTGTTAGTGCTCATGCACACATGTGGAGTGGGCAGGAGTGTGCTTATCTGCATGTGCGCGCGCGCGCGTGTGTGTGTGTGTGTGTGTGTGTTAGTGCTCATGCACACATGTGGAGTGGGGGCAGGAGTGTGCTTATCTGCATGTGTGTGTATGTTAGTGCTCATGCACACATGTGGAGTGGGCAGGAGTGTGCTTATCTGCATGTGCGTGTGTGTGTGTGTTAGTGCTCATGCACACATGTGGAGTGGGGGCAGGAGTGGGCTTATCTGCATGTGCGCGCGCGCGTGTGTGTGTGTGTGTGTGTGTTAGTGCTCATGCACACATGTGGAATGGGGGCAGGAGTGGGCTTATCTGCATGTGTATGTTTGTATATGTTAGTGCTCAAGCACACATGTGGAAGCAGAGGTCAACCTTGAGTGTAATTCTTTATGCACTTTGCCCTTTGAAACAAGTCTCCGGTTGACCTGGAGCTCACTGAGTGGGCTAGGATGTCTGCCCTGCAAGTCCCAGAGGTCCAGAAGCCTCTGTCTTGCCATCCCTGGACTACACATGTGAGCCACTGTAAGACAGTGGACTATGCCAGGAAATTTGGTAAGGCCAAGAGGGTTCAGAAGCCCTGGCACCCACCTGAGGACAGTAGTTGTTTCACCTACTCCCAACCAGCTTCCTGGCCTAGAGCATGTGAGCTCAACTCCCCACATAAAGGATGTAAACACTGGTCACTTAGCATAGAACACAAGAGTTCTCCATGCTAATGAGGGATCTAGATTATCTAGATGGGCTCCCAGGGTTTAGCCAGTAAGCTTCCCTTCCCTTCCCGCACATTCCTTTCTGCAAAAGGTGTTTAATCTCTGGCCCACCCTGAGGAAGTGGCATCCATCTTCTACAACCAATAAACAATATGGACAAATAAGAACTGTCTCTCATCAAGGACCACCATGGGGGGCACTCGATTTCCTGTGGTGACTGAATGCCTGGAACTTAGGGAACCCCAGCTTTGACCTCAGCCTGCATTGTTTCCCACCCAGGCTGGGGTCCCCATCTTAGGCTGTGTTTTCCTACCCTCTGAGAGGTGTATTGGCCCTTGGCACAAGCCGCCCATCACCTGATGATGGCATAAGGTGAAATGCAGCCTAGTGCTTTGTGTTTAGTCTGCCTGAACAGAGTTCACACACCCAGTGGTGAGAGGAAATGCAGACCCACAAGCTGCTGGGCATAGTCCTTTCTTTTTATCTTTGTTCTTGGTATTGGACTAATAATGTTTGCATAACCAGCACTTGGTAGGCTGATCTATCTCTTCAGCTATGTTCCTGACTAATAGGCTACCTCCTAGTAGCCTATTATTAGGCTTGTGGGATTTATTCAGAACTCAAAAGAACCACACATTTAACCATCCATTTAAGTGCCTTTAGATTAAGGAACTATTCTGAAAGTCTCTAATATTCTTTTCAGAATTAACTGACCAGGGCTTTGTCTACTTAGTTATTATCACCCGTTGGTATCCGTGACTGAGTAAGTATGGCTTTCCTTTCAGCTAAAGCAAGGGTTCTGAGTAACTTAGAGAAGCACGAGGCTCCACATCCTCCTCTTCTTCTGCACCCCGTGAGGCCTCCCGTGCCACTCATTCCCTCTGCTGCGCTGTTGACACAGAAGGACAGCACCCAGCTCATGTGCACAGACCTGAATCTGCTGCAGCAGCAGGCCAGGTAAGACGTGAGACCTTGAGAACTGTACTTTCTGCTTGTTGCTTTGTCAGCCGCGATGATGCGGACGTGGGCTGCCTTCCTCACCAGCATTCTCGTCGCTGCACTCGTCCAGGTAGTTTACTCGGCTACATGTGTGTTTCTGTATGTGGGTGTGAACACAGGAACCCGAGCCCCACAAAGGCCAGAGGTGTTGGATTCCCTGGAGCTGGAATTATAGGCAGTTATGTGCCATCTCAAATGGGCGCTGGGACCTGAGCATGGGACCTATGGAAGTGCAGTTGGAGGCTGTGATTTAAGCATGAAAGCTTGAGCTATTCCTGTCCTAGCTCCCAAGTAATCGACTAAAGACCCTTTAAGTTTATTAACCCGCTTTAAGCACTGGACCTGGGCACATTGTCATCTCTTGTAGCCCTTGAAGCTGTCTACTTCCCAGCTTGCAGGTGAAGTCTCACTCTGGCTTGCACTGCTCCGTGTGTGTCCTCATGACGAGCTCCGTGGTGACCTGCTCATTATGACTCTCCTGGACCTTCTCCTGGTCTTTCTCTTTTTCCTCTCTCTCTTCCTGGGACTCCTGGCTGGAAAACCAGTCTTCCTATCTCCTCTGCCTGTTTATAGGCTGATCAGCTCTTCATTACCAATCATGATAATTGGGGTGCATTCTTAACACAACATTGACACAGGAGATATTGACACACGGGATGGTTCGATGATCATGACAGTGCTAGTGTCTGGACTGTAACCCGAGCTCTGGGCACAGAAATCGGAAATTAGACATACAGTGCCCAGAAGCATCCTCCATCCTGAGGTGTGTGTGCTTACTGAGCCGTCTCTCCAGTCCCTGCGTCAAGTCCTTTAATTTCATGCTATATGGTACTCTCATACACAGTCAGTCTCACATACTTCCTGTGGGGTTTTCTGAGGTCAGTAGTTCTGGCTAAGACATTTTATGTTTCCTCTCAGAGCACTGTCTGATCCTGGGAAGGTGGTGTCGGAGGAGGCAACATTCCTGCGACAGCGCTTTGCTCTTCTCCCTGTGGTTAAAAAATTGACATAGGTACTCGGTCACAGGCAGGAGAGTCATTTGTTGGGAGTTCATGGAACATACAGAAGAGCCAACGGTTTAGGTTTGGTTCTCAACTGCAGTCTTGAGGAGTGTACATGGACAAGACTGTTTTATTAACAAACAAGCTTAGCTCTATAAACTCCCTGTGAGTCATTTATGTTATTGACAGTTTTCTCTGGCTACGTTTGATTCAGGCATTTGGCGCTTGATGTTGTACACGTACATGAGTATTTGTCTGCTAATATATTACTGTCATCCTGTGTCTCGCGTGTGCGTGACTGGTAATGGGGTATTGGACTACAAGTTACAGAAGGTTGTGAGCTGCCATGTGGATGCTGGGTATTGATGTCGGGTATTGAGCCTAGGTCCTCTAGAAGGCCAGCCTCAGCTATTGAGAGCTGAGCCCCTCTCTAGCCCCAGCCTCCTGATTGCTTTAACATAACATGGGGTTACTTTTCAGGAGTGCCACTCTGCGGGAGTCGCAGCAGGTTGCCTTGGATGGCGAGCTGTTGGAGACCATGCCCAAACAGTACGTTAACCGGGAAGATCAGGCCACCCTGCATCTGGAGTGCAGAGGCAGCAGTGGCAAGAAGTGCCAAGGAGCAGCAGTTGTAACGGTCCAGGTGAGGCTCTTCTGTCTCTTCATAACTTAGAGAACTTTAATTGAGTCCCTTGTATTGGCATATTGCTGAGAAAGATCCAAAGAAGGAGAACATGTGACCCGTGTCAGAAACAGTTTTAGAGTTTTATGGAGAGTTAAACTACACAGAGAGCAAGCTAGATTGTCCTCAATTTCCCAAAGCTAACAAAAAGGCGTATGTGTGTACAGATGTAGCTCCAGGCACATTCTGTGACAGATGTGTCCTACAGGAGAATACTTAGTGAGGAGTTCCAAAAAGAGGCAAGCCATTTGGAAAGCCTTGGATGCTTGAGCTGTGTTGCCTAAGACTTTGCTGATGGTACTTCGGGGCCGTTAGAAGGCAGTGGAATGGAGTGGAGTTGTTGTTTAGGTCCAGTGTAGATGGGTTAGTCTTAGGTGTTCTGGGGAATAGTGGTCAGGGTTCACAGCGGGAGGCTGTTGCCAGTGACTACAGGGCTGAGGCTGATGGTAGCCACGGGGACAAGTGAGGGAACAGTTGGGCAGAGCTTGTTCATACATACATGAAAATTCTATCAATCTGTTTAAAAAGTTAAAATTTCAACTCCCTGTCACTGTTACACCAGCAGTGTAAAGTTGTTTCTGAGATATTTTTAGTTCAGAATGGGAACTGAGCCTAGGCTAACCTGTAAAGCACTTAACTTCACATCAAGCTCTGTCTAAACATTTCACGCATCTTATTTGATCCTCACAACAACGCAGAGAGATGTGTATTTTATTATCTTCATTTCCACATAGGGGTGGACCTCACCCCTGCAGCATTGTCTGAGCTGGTAAGGGGCATTGGAGAAAGAGTGCTTGCTGCCTGACTACTCTGGCATAAAATACTTCTTGTTAGCTTTAAGAGATGAGTCATTTATTCACTTACTGTGTTTTAGAAGTATTCACCCCTTCCTTTTTAAATCCACATTGAACTGTTCTAGTTTTTTTCTATATTACTTTCCATAGAACACTGCTTCCTCTAAAATACCTCTCCAAAATAATCTTAGACTTCTGTATTTTCCAATCCCTTGAGATTTATTTTAGATTTTTTTGTTCATAGTTGTATGCATCTAATGTAAAAGGATTGACTCGTGAGTCAGGATAGCTTCAGGCTATGTTCTCAGGTTGTGTTGAAGTATGTCAGACTCCTGAACACTGCTGTCTCTGACCAGGTGCTTCTAAAAGCCAGTTTCCCTCAGTGACTTTCCCCTTAGTTACCAGTGCTGTAAGACCAGGTAGAGGTGTTTAAGAGAGGTCACGTGCTAAGTTGGGAAGCTGGGAGAAAAGCCTGGTAGCCTGGGCAGAGTTAGACCTGGGCAGGGAGAGGTTGAGATGCATCTGCTCATGGTAAGAGGGAGATGGTTTATTATGAAGCTCGGGGCTTTGGTTTCTGGTTTTTTGTGTTTTGTTTTGTTTTGTCTTGTTGTTTCATGATAGAGCTTCTGTGTCTAGCTCTGGCTAGAGACCAGCCTGGCCTCGGGTACAGAGAGCCTCCTGCCTCTACTTCCTGAGTGCTGAGATGTAAGGGACAGGCCTCTTAGTCTGGCCTGTGAAAAGCCAGGGTCTGTCAGTGGATGGTAGCACCCGGCACAGCAGGGTGTAGCACAGAGCCAGCGCTGGCTTGTCTCTTTCTCATAGTATTGTATGTATGAACTCCTTAATTGAAATTTCTTTTATAACCTGGTATTTTATTAATTTTGAGACAAAAAGGTATCTCTTGTGAAAATCTTTCAAAGTAACTTTCTGCCAAAGGGACGTCAGAAAGATGATAGACTGTGCACATACATCGTACTTGCGCCTTCCTCTCTCACAAGAATGCAGTTGCTAATGTTACTTAATAAAGGAGGGCAAGAGGGCTCACTAGAGTAAAGACAGGTGAGGGTGACGGGAGGCATTCTGAGGGAGCAGGCACAATGGTGACTGTCTATAACCCCTGCACGCCAGAGGCTGAGGCCACACGAGCTGTGTTACCAGAGAAAAGAGACACAAGAAAGGAAATAGGACAGAGGCATTTGTTTTATGAATTTGAAAGAGTTGCTGTCTGTGGCCATAGCTTCATTAGAAATATCCCGGTTCTCGTAAAGCAAGTTTGAGTTTTCTGCTGGTCACTCATTTGTCCAGTGCTCCGACCATAGTTCAGTTGAGAAAACCCAGAAGTGAAGAATTGTCTCCAGTGGCAAATTTGCTTGAAAATGCAGATGTGCCAGTGGAATTATACATGCAGAGAGCAAACAACTTGTGGTCTGAGACTTGAAGAGAATTTGACAGGTATAGAACCACTCCCAATTGTCTCTGCATAGTACTTTCTGGTTGGTCTTTTTAGGAACTGAAGATAAAATTATTTTTTATTGTGTACTTATTAACAGCTAAGAGCAAGGAAGAGTGAAAGGGAAACTCACAACCAAAGAGTTTGGGCTCAGTCATGGGTGCACTTCCTAGTCAGTCATGGGTGCACTTCCTAGTCAGTCATGGGTGCACTTCCTAGTCATGGTGCACTTCCTAGTCATGGGTGCACTTCCTAGTCATGGGTGCACTTCCTAGTCATGGTGCACTTCCTAGTCATGGGTGCACTTCCTAGTCATGGGTGCACTTCCTAGTCATGGTGCACTTCCTAGTCATGGGTGCACTTCCTAGTCATGGGTGCACTTCCTAGTCATGGGTGCACTTCCTAGTCATGGTGCACTTCCTAGTCATGGTGCACTTCCTAGTCATGGGTGCACTTCCTAGTCATGGTGCACTTCCTAGTCATGGTGCACTTCCTAGTCATGGGTGCACTTCCTAGTCATGGTGCACTTCCTAGTCATGGTGCACTTCCTAGTCATGGGTGCACTTCCTAGTCATGGTGCACTTCCTAGTCATGGGTGCACTTCCTAGTCATGGGTGCACTTCCTAGTCATGGGTGCACTTCCTAGTCATGGGTGCACTTCCTAGTCATGGTGCACTTCCTAGTCATGGGTGCACTTCCTAGTCATGGTGCACTTCCTAGTCATGGTGCACTTCCTAGTCATGGGTGCACTTCCTAGTCATGGGTGCACTTCCTAGTCATGGTGCACTTCCTAGTCATGGGTGCACTTCCTAGTCATGGTGCACTTCCTAGTCATGGGTGCACTTCCTAGTCATGGGTGCACTTCCTAGTCATGGTGCACTTCCTAGTCATGGGTGCACTTCCTAGTCATGGTGCACTTCCTAGTCATGGTGCACTTCCTAGTCATGGGTGCACTTCCTAGTCATGGGTGCACTTCCTAGTCATGGTGCACTTCCTAGTCATGGGTGCACTTCCTAGTCATGGTGCACTTCCTAGTCATGGGTGCACTTCCTAGTTCCACATCTAGACGTCTGTCTGCCTACCTAATTTTCAGGTCCCACATCAACCTCATTTTTACCCTCCAGACCTGTCCATCCTACAGTTCCTCCTCCCTGCTCTGTGTAGTCCCTCTTCCCTGATCTCTGCAGTCCCTCCTCCCTGCTCTCTGCAGTCCCTCCTCCCCGCTCTCTGCAGTCCCTCCTCCCCGCTCTCTGCAGTCCCTCCTCCCCACTCTCTGTAGTCCCTCCTCCCCGCTCTCTGCAGTCCCTCCTCCCCGCTCTCTGCAGTCCCTCCTCCCCGCTCTCTGCAATCCCTCCTCTGTCCTGCTCTCTAAAGGGAAGTCTAGCCTTGTCATTTCTCTCACATACTGCAGTCTACTCATGCTTACCACCTAGTTCCTTTCCACACACATTGCTTTGGCCTGTGGAGCTGATTTAAAGTTCCTCCCTTCTCTTTGTGTTTGATGCTGCTTACCCAGTAACTTACCATTGTTGGTCTGAGCTATCATGCTAGACTTCCTGCCGACAGCACTCTCATATGGCTCCAGTCTTCCACCATCCTTCTGTCTAGTCTCAGTTCTGACCACACTTCCAGGCCTTACACACATATTAGCTCTCCAGGTCTACTGCCCTTCATGGCCTGATTTGATTATCATTATCATTATTATTTTATTTTATTTTTTTACAGAACAAGGGATTCCATTTGAAAACTCTTGCCCACTTCTCAAGCAGTCTGGTTTTAGCCACTTAGCTTTATCCACTCTGTAAGATACATGTGGTCACACTGTTGCTCACAGCCCTGCTGCTTCTGTCCCCACACATGCCTTTCTTAGCCTTCACACTCACTTCTGCAACTTGCATGAGAGATCTTTTCTGGTCAGATTAACAAGCCCTACCCCTCTTGTACTTAGTGTGTTGTAGTCACCTGTTGCTTTTCCTCTGCTAGGCAGAATTCTGTGGGAACAGTTTCTTTGCTCATGTGTATATCATCTATCCATATCATGTAAGGCACTTTCTAGTGCAGGCTGATGCCTGGAATAGATTGGTGGAAGCCATTGGCACACGCCCGTCAGGCCATGTCAGTGATGCTGCATGTGTCATGACCTCTGTGGCTGTCAGCAGGTTTTGAGTCACATGAGCTCAATGACATGGCTTCTTAGTGTCTGTGTTGCCAGTGCTTCGCAGTCGTCAGCATGTGTGATTGCAGCATGTGTGATTACAGCATGTGTGATTACAGCATGTGTGATTACAGCATGTGTGATTACAGCATGTGTGATTGCAGCATGTGTGATTGCAGCATGTGTGATTACAGCATGTGTGATTACAGCATGTGTGATTACAGCATGTGTGATTGCAGCATGTGTGATTACAGCATGTGTGATTGCAGCATGTGTGATTACAGCATGTGTGATTGCAGCATGTGTGATTACAGCATGTGTGATTGCAGCATGTGTGATTGCAGCATGTGTGATTACAGCATGTGTGATTGCAGCATGTGTGATTACAGCATGTGTGATTACAGCATGTGTGATTACAGCATGTGTGATTGCAGCACGTGTGATTGCAGCATGTGTGATTGCAGCATGTGTGATTACAGCACGTGTGATTACAGCACGTGTGATTGCAGCACGTGTGATTACAGCATGTGTGATTACAGCATGTGTGATTACAGCACGTGTGATTACAGCACGTGTGATTACAGCACGTGTGATTACAGCACGTGTGATTACAGCATGTGTGATTGCAGCATGTGTGATTACAGCGTGTGTGATTGCAGCATGTGTGATTACAGCGTGTATGATTACAGCATGTGTGATTACAGCATGTGTGATTACAGCATGTGTGATTGCAGCATGTATGATTACAGCATGTGTGATTACAGCATGTGTGATTACAGCATGTGTGATTGCAGCATGTGTGATTGCAGCATGTGTGATTGCAGCATGTGTGATTACAGCATGTGTGATTACAGCATGTGTGATTACAGCATGTGTGATTGCAGCATGTGTGATTACAGCATGTATGATTACAGCATGTGTGATTACAGCATATGTGATTACAGCCTTCACGGTGCCTTCCCTAGCGTGTTAGGGAGCTTTGCAGAGAGTATTCGGCTATATGAGGTGGACATTGAGGCTTTCCCTACTGAGTTGCACTCGTTCTTTGCTTATGGTTATTTTTGGCCCATTATGCATTTTAATGCTTCAGGTACAGTTCCCATTGATGCTTTCTCTTGAATGTCTCCCTCCTTGAAGAGCAGAAGGGATGTTGCATGTATGCTAGCACTGCTTTTCCTAGCCTGCCGGAGGCCTAGGTGTCCTTTGTGTACTGTAGAGTTCTCTGAGACACTTTGCTTACAGTATCTCACTTCATTTGTACAGACTGAGAGTGAGTTACTAACAGACTTTCCAGGTCCTTTCCACAGCTGTGTCCTTCAGTTAGAAATCGTCATGCATCATCACAAGTCAGTTTTCAGTGTTGTCATTAGTAGTATTACTATTGTGGTGCTGCTGGGAATTGGACCCAGAACCTTATATATGTGGGGAAATGCTCTAGCACTGTCTCCGTCTTCATCACTGCCCTTTTTCAGGCTTGTGCTTTTCACAGTCAGGCCTGCTGCAGGCCTGTTAACTCTGTTTCTGAAGACAAGCAATCTCTCATTATAGAATCAATGATCTTAATTGAGCATTTTGTTTTAGATCAGTTTCTAAACATTAGTTTTATGGAAAAGTCATTTTACAGTTTAAATTTTTCAAATATAATTTTAAATAGTCCATTTACAAAGATTTTGTATTTTCTTGCTTAATAAAAATTTCCTGGATATTTCCAGCTGTCAGCAAGTCTTTTAAATTGTGTAGTTTATTTGGAGTTTACAGAAGTGGAATGTGTTTCTTCTGTGGTGCGCAGGCCCGGCAGCCTTTCAGCATCCTGTGATCCTCCCTGAGGAAGTGGAGTGATGTACAAATGGGTTCTTTTGTTGTTGGTTAGTATTGAAGGGCATATTTGCTAGACCCAGGATTGATTTATTCTCAAGTGAACAATTTTCCACTCCTAGAAATAAAAGCAGACCCACCGAGGGCCTCGCACTTCTGTAAAACCGTGGGAAAGGACAGGTTTGTCCAACTTTTCTTTGTTTTACTAAAGTTACTGAAGTGGAGGGCGCCCACCATGCTGCTTTGACTCCTTTTCTCCAGCCCCTTGGTATCATGAGCTGGGGTCCTTCAGTTCTTCTCACGTCTGTCCTTAGTGGTGGAACGCGTGAAGACTTATGCAACATTGGTGAGACTTACATAACCAAGTTATCGTGAAAGGGAAAATAGGTTTGCTTGAAGATGTGCTGTGGGGAACAGACAGGACCAGTGCTCTTTAAGACTTTGAATGTAGCCTTCGTGAGGGCTTCATTTCAACATGTTGATGAAGTAGAGTAACAGAGTTTACACAGGGTATATAATCATTGCCGTGGCAGCTGCAGACTAGTTCTGCGTAGGTGGATAGACGAGAAGGTTTAAATGCCACTGCTCCCCGTGTGAGTGAGAAAGCTCTGAGAGAGAAGGATTTAACCTGCCATCACTGCTCTGCTCTGCTCTCTCACCATCCTCAGCTGTGCTTACAGGGTAGGTTCAGCCTTAACACTGGCCTGTCCACCAGGTCCCTCCAGGTCACTGACCTGACCTGTTGACTGTATTCTTCTGTCCCAGCTCCTGAAATTCGTCTAAAACCTTTCCCTTTCTGCTCACCTGTCCCTCCTCAACTCCAGCAGCCAGGAGAACACTAGGTGTGTTTCTCACTTTCCTTTTGACCACGCCCTTTCTCTTCCCTAGCGGAGATTTAATAGGAGAAGGTACAGAAGAGACTTTGCTGTCCTGGCTGCCTACTGTAGCACGCGCTCGGTGGCTGAGTGCTCAGTGCTGGTTCCCGTTGGGCCATCAGGCTGGATGGCAGCATGCACAGCTTTCAGCCAGCTCAGTGCATGTCCCCGTGGTGAGAACTGGAAGGGCTGAGCTAGGGTCGGATTCTCTTGCACATGGTTGCCAGTAGAAATTCCAGCCATAGTGATAATCTTTTCATTAACAGTGAAGAGGCTTTTGAAGATCAGCCTTTACAAGTCTGTCAACCTGAGCATGACTGTGCTTAAGGGCTGACACCAAGAGGATATTCAGAGGTCTCAGTCTTCCTTGTTTCTTGGGTGTTTTCATTCATTCTATGTGACATATGAAAATCTAGAGGCAACAATCACTTTACAGATGGGGTACTTAACAATTTTTCTTTTCCATCACTGAAGTAATGAACCCTGTGGGGGCATACACATGTGAAATGTAGAATAAAAGAATGCAGCATGCTCGGGATGATGGCTTAATGGGTACATCATTTGCTGTGCACTCATGGTGAGCCAGATGCCCAGGACCCGTGTCAATGCAAGGCAGATGCCATAGCCTGCCCTGTTTGCCGTGCTTCAGAGGCAGTCACAGGGAATGGCTGCAGCTAGCTGGCTAGCAGGATTAGCCCAATTGGTGTATTTTAGGTTCAAGTGAGAGATCTTATCTCAACTGATCTAGGAAGACACCAGCCATCAGACTCTGTGTCTACATGCATTTGCCCTTGTACCTGTGTATGCTTGTGCACACACAGGTAAACATGACTCTTACATGCTGTGAACATATATACATAACGTGTACCATGTATATACACACATGGCAAACAAAGTAATAATCGTTTAAAGAAGAGCACAGCATATTCTGTGATGAGATATGCTATGCATCTGCGGTGACCTTCTGGTCTAGTAACTGTTGCCTTGGAGTTGGGCCCAGGGTGCCCAATTTGGAGCATTTCCTGAAGATTTTTGCTATCGGCACTTGTGACACAGAATTCTTCTAGTTAAAAGCCACTGACACCAACCAGGAAGCAACCGCATATCTATCTTTGTGGTGCATCCTGGGCCTAGGATTTCCTATGCATCTATTCATATCCTGAAAAGAATACCAAACATGCACAGACAAACCACAGTCAGTCAGAGGAAGGCTGTGCTAGCAACTGTTGTGGTAGGGAAGACACAATGTTTTAAAAGGATAGACTTTTGATAGATTGTTTTCACGAAGCTCCATTAATTCTTATTTTTCACATTGTCTTAATTAGGGTTTTACTGCTGTGAACAGGCACCATGACCAAGGCAACTCTTATAAGGACAACATTTAATTGGGGCTGGCTTACAGGTTCAGAGGTTCAATCCATTATCATCAAGGTGGGAGCATGGCAGCATCCAGGCAGGAATGGTACAGGAGGAGCTGAGAGTTCTACATCTTCATCTGAAGGCTGCTAGCAGAATACTGACTTTCAGGACGCTAGAGTGATGTCTTAAAGCTGACACGCACAGTGACACACCTACTCCAGCAAGGTCACATCTACCCCAACAGGGCCACACCTTCTAATAGTGCCACTCCCTGAGGCAAGCATATACACACCATCACACACATGTTTCCTAAGAGGCAGAACGATTATCAGGAACTAATCAGTTGGCTGGTTGTTCTTTCTTTGCAGGCAATTGATTGGGTTCATCCCCCTCCCCTACCATATTGCTTTAGATAAATTGTGAAAATAAAACAGATGTCATCTTCTCTGCAAACTAGCCTCCTTTCCCAGTGCCCCTTGCCCGCCACCAACCAAGAGATTAAGAGAAAAAGATGTGCAGGACAGAGACATGGCAACATCCCGACTGTAGCTCCGAGTTCTGGGGATCTCAAGGCTGGGCGTGGAGGGTAGCCGACAGTCTACAGGATCAGGGTCAGTGTCTGTGAGTGGGCCGCAGGGAAGTCAGGCATGCAGTAGGTGGGCAGGATGTAGCTGATGGTCAGTGCTGGTCAGTGAGGGGGCAGAGGAGTGAGGAGGGCAGTGTCAGGATGGGGAGAATGGAGCCCCGCAGTGCCACCTTTCTGTGTGGGTGTAGGGGACACCAGAGGACAGAAGGCTGCTGAGCCACTGGAGGGGAAGGGCACCTGGCACTAGGGAGAGGTAGACGAGGGTGATCTGACAAAGCCACGGGTGGAAAGCAGAGAACAGGGCAGGAGGGACGAGAGACTTGAGTCTGCAAGGCTGATGTGATCCTCAAGGACTACTCAGGTGAGGAAATGCCCAGCTCCCTAGATTCTTGGGGCCAGGGTGAACTCTGGAGGGCCATAAGCAGAGTGCACTTGGAGCTGACGTGCCCTTGAGCAAGGCTGCACCAGACTGGTTGGTCACCCTAATCTGCATGAGGGCTAGTGTGTCCTGTGGCCAGTCTGGTGGACAGCTCACTTGTCTGCTTAGTCTGTCTGGCTCCAAGGCCTTTGCTGGCCTGGTCCTCAGCCCCAGCAGAGTCAGCTGAGGATTTACTTTTGGTGTGCTCTCTGTCGGGGGACTCTGGCTGCTTGTCTAGCCCAGGCTAAGGCAACAGCACCCGGTGCCTCAGCACTTGGGAGCTCTGGGAGTCGTTACTGGGCTGGTGGCCGTGCTTTGACAACCTGCTGGCTAGGGCTGGCCTTGGCTGGATCCTGTCAAAGCTGCAACTGTCCTTGTCTATCCTGAGTCAGATTCTTATCTCTCAATTCGATGGCCTATGTTTGAAAACTCTTGTGTCTTATTTCTTATTGTTGTGTGTGCCTTGATCTCCGAGAGTCAAGCGTGGAAGGATGTCTTGGGGAGGCCTTCTGCCTGCTGCTCCTGCTCTAGGATCTTGGGAATGCAGCGGCGATACCCTTGGGCTGGGGGGCTGTGCTGCTTTATCTTGCATTGCTTGGTGTGGCAAGAAGGAGTGGCATCTTTGACATTCTTACGCTGTGGTAGAGACCTTGTGGATGCTGGTGTCTGGGTGTCTGTCAGGAGTGTGGTGGCTGAAAATGAAGGTGCAGGTTGTTACCGATCATTTAGGACATGGCACTACTGGCATTATAGGCAAGGTTGACAGGGAGGGAGCTGTGTTATAGGATGCTGACGGCGGCAGCTTGTGCAGGTCCCCGCAGTGCACAGCCTTGGTGTGCTGAAGGATGGTGATGATGTAGCCTGCCACAGTTCCCCCAGGTCACTCATGGGATCTGTGTTAAGGTCTCTAGTGCTGGTCTTGCAGCAAACCCTAGAACCAAATGAAGCCCAGCATGGTGTGCTTGGTTGTAAACTTGCTGTATAGTCAGGGATGACTTGAGCTGATCCTGGGATTATAGGTGTGCACCCACTATGCCCAGTTTATACAGTGCTGGAAGTTTTGTCTTTCCTAGGCAAACCATGGTATTATAATCCCTAGCCCTTCTCTTAAAGAACACCAACTCCCTTGTGTGTTAATCACACACACACACACACACACACACACACACACACACACACACCCCAACCTTAACCCTTTGTTTTCTCCATCTAGAACATAGACAAAGCAAATTTTCAGGCTACATGTGTGCCTAGCCTAAAGAGGAAGATACAGATGCTAATAGCAAAACATCTGTCATTTTAAAACAAAAATACACACAATTATAAAGCAACAAAATAAGATACAATACAGGAAAGTGGGGTAGTAAGTGGGGCAGTGGGCACTGCTGTGAGGGTGTGAGAGTAGGCGTAAGAGTGCAGGCGTGAAGCAGCTGGTGAGGAGTTGTGTGTAATTCTCAGTTCCTGGGACAAAGTCAAGCACTTAAAGGGACTGAACATGGATGTGAGAGTCAGCCACAACTGTCAGAGAATAGCCGAGAGTGCCGGGGCGGGGTGATGATGATAGAAATAGTTATTACCTTTAAGTGTTATCTAGTTCCTTGTATGCGCATGATATGAGGACAACCTCAAGTGACATCCCCCGTGCTCTTTTGAGACAGGATCTCTCACTGGCTGGTGCTTACCAAGTTAAGCCTACTGGGAGGACTCCGGATCTATGTGTGCAGACCACCATGCTGCTCTTGGGTACTAGGGTTTGCACCCAGGTCCTCACTTCATGGCAAGCATGTCACCACCCAGGGCATCTCCCAGACTACCAGTGGATCCAGTCCTTTAAAGAGGCTCCAAGCCTCCCTCGGGAACAGGCTGTTAATTAATTGCAATATGATGCCTGTGGTTAACTGTATCCAGGAGAGCATGTTGATCCTGGACCGTGTGAGACTCTGACCTGTCACAGCCCTCTGTCCCAACACTCTCCTCTCTCCAGAGGGAGACCAAGAGAGAAGAGAGAGACAGAGAGAGAAAAGAAGAAAAGAAAGAAAAGGAAAGGCCTCAGCGAGGGAAGATGTTATATGCTGGTTCTGTGTTTGATGGGATTTGAACAAGTGAAACATAAGAAAAATAGGATTTGTTCTGTCAGATATTCTTAACCATTGATAAGTTATTCATTACCGTATCAAGTTATAAGCAACTAGATAGACATAAGCTTTGGTATTTTTGTAAGCAAATGCATTTAAGCCAGGTGTGGTGGCACATGTCTGAAGTCCAAGCACTTGGGAGATAGAGGCAAGAGAATCAGGAATTCAAGGTCTGCCTGGGCTAAATAGTGAGTTTTAGGCCAGCCTGTGTTATGCGAGACCTTATACGACACATACATGACAATAGAAAAATTATATTTAATCTCAATTTGATTCTACATAAAAAATGAATTCTTTAATAATTCCCCTGTTCTAAGTGATGGGGATTGAATGTAGAGCTGTGTGTATTAGGCAAGTGCTCATATCACCGAGAGCTACATTTTTATCCCTCACTTTAGGACTGTCAAGGGCTGGTTGTAGTAGATCATACCTCTAACCCTAGCACTTGGGAGGCTGAGGCGGCAGGATTGTCATGAGTTTTCGGCTAGCCTGGGCTATAAGACCATTTCAAAAAAACAAAAACAAAGCAAACAATAATAGGAGAAAGTCTGCTGATTCCTTGAATTGTTGTTAGTTTGAAGGCATGAACAAGAATGAAGCCGTAAGCCAGCAGATCCATGTTCTGCAGAAAGAAGTGAGGCAGCTCCAAGCGGAAGCTGCTCAGCCCCCGGCACTGAATGTTGTGGAGGCCGCTGTGCATGCAGAAAACCTGATCACGTGAGTCCTGTGGCTGCCATTTCAAAGCTGGCTTTGCTGTGGATGGTAATCATGCATGTTACCTTCCTCTTCCCTGCCTCCCTCCTCCAGTCATTAGTATGGAAATCAGCAAGCTAGGGCCTTTGGGTCCCGTCTGGCTAGCTTTACTGGAGGAAAGCCACCTCTGTCTCTCATAAGGCTATGACTTAGGCGCTTCAACAGCAGATGTGACTTTGTGATGCTTGCTTTATGGCCCACAAACCTAAGTTTGCAAACCGTGGAACTGTGAGATGATCTTGTGCATTGGAACTCAGTGATGGGGGTTTCCCTGGAGTCAACTCAGATTGTAAAATAAAGCTCACAACCACTGCTTACAGGGATGAGGTCTCTCTAACTTGCATGTGACCATTGTGTTTTTTCTGAGAGCTCTTGGCATATAGTCGCCTTTCCTAAAGCCAGCTGGACAAAGCTGGGAAGGAAGTGATCTTAATTGAACATTACTCTACTTTGTGGCAAGCCACAGATCCCTTCAGCAGATGGGGTGGTGTGGGAGGGCATTGAACCCCCCCCCCCCCCCCACACACACACAACATAGGGAGCTCGGGAAGGATTAGATCAGGTTAGCCACAGGTTGGCAGTTCTATCTCTGGGAAGGTAACTACAGAGCATGAGCAATGAAAGAATATCTTAGGAAAAAATGTAGAGGTATTTGTTTCATGTGTATGAGTGTTTTTCCTGCATGTTTGTACTTGTACCACTTGTGTGCCTGGTGTTCATCTCACCCTCAGGCATATTCTAGATTTGAAAATATATATAGAGATCAACATACTTGTCTTTTAAAATATACAAAAGTTAAGTAACTGAATTCCATACAGCATATGAAAACTTTAATAAATGCCAAAATGGTAATTGTTCTTATAATAACAGCTGACTTTTATTTTCTCTAGGGAAGTATAAAAGCATTGCTGTGTCTCTAAAGTGAATTCTTAGGTAATTGAGAGATGCATATTTACCACATGTAATATTTTAAGGCTCTGGAGACTCCTACAGGTACTGCCTGAGGAGTATAGGAAGTCAAAGAGACGTTTGAGAATATGGATTCTTTACTGCAGACAAATAATTGTGCCCATGTTTTCCCACAGGGCCTTAGTGAACACTTATAAGTTACAGCCTACACCTGGAGTTCAGAAACTTGGCATTAGCCTTTTCTTTACTGTTGTGGACCATGTCAGCGATGAGACCCAGCGCCATCCTCCTACAAGGCAGTTCTTCACTTCATGCATCGAGATCTTGGGACAGGTAAGGCTGTTAGTCCCGGCTGTCATGTGTGGACAGACAGCGAATCCCCACAGGATCTTGACTGCCTACAGTCAGAAGCCTCTTGAGAACTGTTGGCTTCCGTGGATGTCGGTAGAATTTTTAGCATAGAATGTTGCTTCTTCCACAAGAGAGAATAAGTTATTCATATTTAAAAGGCTAGGGAGACATTAGATTTTGGCATAGATTGTTGGTATTATTAACAATTACATTGTTAAAGTTTCTTTATCATTTGCAAAATAGTTTCCAATTAATTTTTAAAGTTTGTCCTCACTCTGACTCTGTATAGTTGATACCATTCCCATGATATTCCTTGTCGAATGAATCCTAGTGGCATAGCCTGTAATTCTGCTACTTAGGATCCCAAGTTCAAGGCCTGCCTAAGGCTACAGAATAAGTTCAAGTTCAACATGGACAACTTAGTAAGACACTGCCTCAAAAAAGTTATTGGTCAACAAACAAACCCCCAAAAAGGGGGGTCACAGGTCAGTGGTAAAGTACTTGCCCAGCATGTGTGACAGACTTAAGTTCAGCCCCAGTATTGCTGTTTATTTAAAACATTTCAAAGTCTGTATTGCATGTGTGTCTGTGTCTGTGTGTGTGTGTGTCTGTGTGTGTGTGTGTGTGAGTGTGTGTGTGTGCATGAAGGCTAGAGCTTGATCACTTTCTGACTTGAGACAAGTTCTATCACTGACTCTCAAGTTAGGCTGGTCATCTTGTGATTTCATGTCTCCACCCCCAGCCTCTGTCAGTCTCAGGCGCACTTGTGTAGCCGCTACATTTGGCACTTCCTGTGGATGCTAGGATTAGACACGGGGTCTCAGGCCTGCGCAGCCTGCATTCCTTTCCCAAGCTGTTTCCCGAGCTCGCTGCAGCTCAAGTTCTTTCTAATTATGTGCCTTTTGATGTGCTTATTGGTAGTGTGTGTGTGTGTGTGTGTGTGTGTGTGCGCATATGTGAGTATGTGAGTGTGTGTGAGTGTGTATATGTGTGTGTATGTAAGTGTGTGTGTATATGTGAGAGTGAGTGAGTGAGTGTGTGAGTGTGTGTGTATATGTGAGAGTGTGTGTGTGAGTGTGTGTGCATATGTGAGTGAGTGTGTGAGTGTCTGTGTGTGAGTGTGTGTGCTGATTATTTTCCTTTGTAGATTTTGGGTTTTGATTGAAAGAGTTCTTTGGATGGATTTTAGCTAGTGCTTAGAAAACAATATATTTTTCTAGTTCAGTTTTCTTTCATTTTATGATTCTTTTGTCTCACTGAAGTTAAAATTTTAATATAGCCATACCATGAGCCCTGCCTATTGTTACTTTTGTTGTGATCAACATTAGCAAAACCTTCCTAACCCTGTGCTGCTTAGTCACTTAGATTCTAGTGCATTTTAGCCTTTGAGCCACATTAATTTATTATTTTCATTATTACTATTATTATTATTATTGAGACAGGGTCTCACTTTTTAGTTCTGTATAACAATGAATTCACTATGTAGACCAGGCTGTTCTAAAACTCACAGAGATCCTCCTGCCTCTGCTTCCCTACTGCCAGGATTAAAGGTACATTATTTGTGATATCTTTTTATTTTATATTTTTGTTTATAAAAAAACTATTTCACTTTATTTAGTACCCTTGAAGACTGACTGCTTAAGATAAGAGGAAAGGGGAAATTGAGCGACCACCCCTCTTTTATCTCACCAGGTGTTTGTTAGCGGCACTAAGTCCGAGTGCAGGAAGCTGCTCCAGACCATCCTGAAGAACAGGCGGCTCTGCTCGCTGCTGGCTCCTTTCTTCACGCCCAATGCTGCGCCCGCCGAGTTCATCCAGCTGTATGAGAGAGTGGTGACTTGTCTGCGCGAGGACAACAGCGACGTGATCTTCATGCTGCTCACCAAGGTGCTCGCTCATGGTCGCCTGGGCAGCGTCAGAAACGGCTGCCGCCTCCTGGGCCACAGAGCCACGGAGATTGGTCATGAGTCCCGTACATACTGCATGACTTTACCAGCCTCCCCTCTAAGGGAAGGACATGGCTGTACTGTATAGACAGTCTCATTGCACATAGTGTGACTCCCCAAAGGATCACATCCCAGGCTTTCTTTAAAAGCTTAGTTCAGTCATGAAATATTCCTAATAGGAGTTTAATAATCCTTTTAAACTTAATTATCTTGAATCTGTAACTATGTTTGTCTGATCTGCGAGTTATAATGTGTCAGACTCGTGTTTTGAATAAGCCCAGTCTACGTGAGCTTCCCTTGTCCCCTTTTTAAGTAGCAGACTCTGAGAGCACGCAGTGACTTAAGTAGTGGAGACTGTCAGCTCTGCTTCAGATCTGCGTCCATGATGCCGATGAAGCAGTGGGACTCGGGCACTTCTTAGGGCTAAGAGACTGACAGCAGTCCATAGCAGAGGCGAATATATTTTATAGTACAGAAAATTGGGAGATTCCAGCAGTCTGAAGTTTTATAAGCTTAGGTAGGTAACTGTGTCAGCAGAATCATGGCTGCTACATAAGCTCTTAGTGCTGCTTGCTTGGCTCTGACACTGTCACGGGAGGGACCAGGCCTCAGAGGGACCGTCTGGGAAGAAAGTGTAGAATTGTACAAACAGAGTGGAATTGTACATCCAAGGTGAATTGGTGGTCAGTGGAGGGTTTCTGTTCTTGTTTTGTTTTGTTTGCAGTGCTAGGTGTCAAACCTAGGGCTGTGAACGGTCAAGGTGAGTGTTGTACTTCTGATCTCGGCCTTACCCCACCCCGAGGAAAGGTTGACGCTGAGGAGGTGGAGGCTCTGATGGTTTTCCCTCCGAGCTCAGGGAGCGAGTGGTGACGATGGCTTCGTGGTGCCCGTCGCTCCTCTCCACGCACATTGTAGTTGCTGTGTAGTGGACAGGTGCTGCTAGGCCGTCTTTGGTTTTAAAATTTGCACAGACCTCTCTGCTGCATCTAATTTTTGAACATAAATGAAATGGCTTCTTGTTTCTGTTTCTTTTTAGTTTGATATTCAGCAGTGGTTAAACAGCACTAAGCCCCCTCTGTCTGACCGCACCAGGCTCCTGGAGTCCATTCACTTGGCACTCACTGCCTGGGGCCTTGAACCAGAGGAAGATATTCTGATGCCATTTAATCTTTTCTGCAAGCACTGGACTCACCTCCTACTCTACCAGTTCCCTGACCAGTACAGTGATGTCCTCAGGCTGCTGGTGCAGAGTAAGTGTCTTCATGCGGTCATGATGGAGAAGGCCTCAGTGAGCAGTAGATAGCACAGTCACCACTCCACGGGCGCCATCTAGACGTGTTAAGATGAGGCCAGAGGGATGGCTCAGCAGGTAGTGCTTGCCACTCAAGCCTGATGACCAGCGATCAGTTCCTAGAAACCATGGTGAAAGGAGACACGCACGCACGCGTGTACACACACACACACACACACACACACACACACACCACACTCACATTAATAAAATTTCTCAATCACTGTAGGAGGGTGGAGTCACCCCTGCCCTCACCTTCCAGTCCAGCGGCTTCAGTGGCTTCAGCAGCGCTCACTCCCACTTAAGTCACTTTTGTTGTCTCTTTACTTTGATCTTATAACTCGGATCCCTGAAAATTTGGTTTGGACCATCATTGTCATCATCGTCACCGTCACTGTAACCACCACCACCACTTTGTAAAGTACACATGTTTTTTGATTCAAGTTGTAAAAGTGATTTGGGAAAAACAGACCTGCTGTCTCTCTTTCTCCAGGCTCTGCCGAGCAGCTGCTGAGTCCCGAGTGCTGGAAAGCCACTTTGAGAGCCCTGGGCTGTTATGCCCCAAGCAGCCAGCAGGGGGCGGCGTCTGTGGAGAGCTCTGGGCTTCACAGTGCCTCCCGTGTTCTCCTGTCAGACAAGCAGGTGTGTGGCTTTTGCTCTGACAGTTGTGTGTTCTTTTCCATTTCCCTCGCTGTGAAGTTTTAAGCAATTGGAACACATTTAAAAGCTGGTGTTTTTGTTTTCTGTTTTGTGTGTGTTTATGTAAGAGCTCCACGGTTTTCTTTCACTTTTGCTTCCACTGTCCCTTGTCTAGACTGCTTTTCTCTTGTGTTCCTGCATGTAGTTCTATCCATATCTGAACAGAGCAACACCAGCATTCCCCCTGTAGAAACCTTCTGTCCCACCTAAGGCCATCTAATTCATCCCTGAGACCACCCAGGGTCCCACAGAACCCTTCAATCTTACCAGCTTTATCTGTGGTGGTGTCACATAAGAACATAACTGGAGACAGGTACGGTGGCGCACAGCGCTGCAGTAGTAGATCAGGAGGCTCAAGCCTTTTGAGTTGGAGACCAGCTTGGCTTGCCTGTGAGACCTCACCACCTAAACCAAAGAAGTAAATAAAAACAACCTCAAAAATAAGGAAAATGTGACAATTTATTTGAAATAGAAGTTCCATTGCTTTAGGGTTTTCAACCTACTTTTTGTTTTTTTCTGTCTTTTTGTAGTTCTATCAAAACCCTGTATTCCCTTTGCAGTCTGTCACGGCACTGTGCTATAAGGCTTGAGGGCCTGGCTTAGGGGTGGGTACTTTCCTGCTGTTCGTGGTTCTCAGGTTCATCTCCAGCAACAGAAGGAAGAGAGGGAGTGGGGAAGAGTGCCACTCTCCAGCAGACAGTCAGTGAGCAGGTTTGGTCGGCCATCTCTTCTAGGTAATGGAGACGGTACAGTGGCTTTCTGACTTCTTTTATAAGTTGCGGCTCTCCAAGTTGGACTTTAAAAGCTTTGGATTATTCTCAAAGTGGAGTCCTTACATGGCTGATGTGAAGACATTTCTGGGATACCTTGTGAAAAGGCTGACTGACTTAGAAATAGCCTCCTTGTCTCAGGACCCAACCGCCAGCAGCAAAGAAGGTAGTGTGTGTTGAGTGTGTGGAGAAGCGCTGCCTTCTGTAGAAGGGGCTGGAGGTAGAGCGTCAAGAGATTCCTCTCAAATGTCAAGGAAATGAAATAGGAACATGTGGTACAGGGGTGAGCCCGTATACTCACCATACCTACAATAGTTCACAGTGAATAGAAGATGCTTGCTGTAGCTTGTCTGGGCCCTGCCTTGGTGGGGTGGGGGTGTGGCGCAAAGAGGTGTGTATCTGTTGTCCACCCCTCTTCCTGACATTTAGCTAGTCATCATTATGGTCTGAATAGAAAGCATTTATCTTGGAAAATGTACATTATGTAATTATCTATGTGTTATAAGAATTAAACTCAGGTCATTGTAACAAATGAAGAGAGAAGCATGCGTGCTGCACTAACTGTACAGTGTCTGTACCAGCAGAGGCAGCACAGACCGGGAGGAGCAGGTCTGCACACATTTAGGGTAGAGTGCAACAGTGTAACCGATGGCCAGAGTCACAGACAGGGAGGAGCAGGTCTGCACACATTTAGGGTAGAGTGCAACAGTGTAACCGATGGCCAGAGTCACAGACAGGGAGGAGCAGGTCTGCACACATTTAGGGTAGAGTGCAACAGTGTAACCGATGGCCAGAGTCACAGACAGGGAGGAGCAGGTCTGCACACATTTAGGGTAGAGTGCAACAGTGTAACCGATGGCCAGAGTCACAGACAGGGAGGAGCAGGTCTGCACACATTTAGGGTAGAGTGCAACAGTGTAACCGATGGCCAGAGTCACAGACAGGGAGGAGCAGGTCTGCACACATTTAGGGTAGAGTGTAACAGTGTAACCCATGGCCAGAGTCACAGACAGGGAGGAGCAGGTCGGCACACATTTAGGGTAGAGTGTAACAGTGTAACCGATGGCCAGAGTCACAGACAGGGAGGAGCAGGTCTGCACACATTTAGGGTAGAGTGTAACAGTGTAACCCATGGCCAGAGTCACAGACAGGGAGGAGCAGGTCTGCACACATTTAGGGTAGAGTGTAACAGTGTAACCCATGGCCAGAGTCACAGACAGGGAGGAGCAGGTCTGCACACATTTAGGGTAGAGTGCAACAGTGTAACCGATGGCCAGAGTCACAGACAGGGAGGAGCAGGTCTGCACACATTTAGGGTAGAGTGCAACAGTGTAACCGATGGCCAGAGTCACAGACAGGGAGGAGCAGGTCTGCACACATTTAGGGTAGAGTGCAACAGTGTAACCGATGGCCAGAGTCACAGACAGGGAGGAGCAGGTCTGCACACATTTAGGGTAGAGTGTAACAGTGTAACCGATGGCCAGAGTCACAGACAGGGAGGAGCAGGTCTGCACACATTTAGGGTAGAGTGCAACAGTGTAACCGATGGCCAGAGTCACAGACAGGGAGGAGCAGGTCTGCACACATTTAGGGTAGAGTGTAACAGTGTAACCGATGGCCAGAGTCACAGACAGGGAGGAGCAGGTCTGCACACATTTAGGGTAGAGTGCAACAGTGTAACCGATGGCCAGAGTCACAGACAGGGAGGAGCAGGTCTGCACACATTTAGGGTAGAGTGTAACAGTGTAACCGATGGCCAGAGTCACAGACAGGGAGGAGCAGGTCTGCACACATTTAGGGTAGAGTGCAACAGTGTAACCGATGGCCAGAGTCACAGACAGGGAGGAGCAGGTCTGCACACATTTAGGGTAGAGTGTAACAGTGTAACCGATGGCCAGAGTGAGCTCCTTACGCCTGTCCCGCTTGTGCTGTTTCAGTGCTGAGGTCCCTGCACGCGCAGATCATCCAGCTCTTTAAGCCCTGGATCCTGGTTTTAGAGGACGCGGAAAGGTAAAGGGTTCTGTGCACTCAGATGACTTTTTGAAGTCTATTTACTTAAAGTCCTAATGATACTTAATATAGGTCGTGATGATTTCACAGATTGAATTTTAATGTAGTGACATATAAATTGATAAATAAAGTCAAGACATTTTAATTTATGTAATTCATTTGGGTAATTAGTGTTGTTATCTTAATATTCATTTTGGAGCAAAGTGAAACACTAATTTCCAGTTTTCCACAGTAAGGAAGTTGAATGTGTTTGTATACTTAAAAAAAATGTTCTTTTTTTTTTTTTTTCTCTATAAAGTAGCTTTATAAATATTGGTCTCAGCATTTTCTGTGAACTTAGCTATTTTTGGAATTAAGTAATATATCAAATTAATGGGTTGGGAATGAATCTGTAGTCATGTAACTCTGCAGTTAAATAAAAGCATTGCTTCACAAGCGTGTAGAATATATAGAGCCATAAAGACGCTATCAGCGGTGCTGCGGGCAACTGCTCTATAAACTTATCAAATAAGCTAGATGAACCTAGGTCTATAGAAATGACAGCAGGGCAAATGCCATGTTTTATAAAGTGTCCTTTGAAACATTAATGTCTTACTCAAGTCTCCTAGCTGGTTCATGATTGCCCAAGTGGGGCCTGACTTCAGGTCATTGTGTCCAGGTTCTGTGTTACCCAGGAGCACACGAGAGAAACCTGGGCTGTGGAGCTTTGCTTTTCCTGGAAGACGGTCTTTGAATACAACGTTAGCTTCAGAGCTGTATAGGGACTGGCTTCGTAATAGGTTTGACAGTTTGTTAATTTCTACAAATTATGGAGCTTATTGATATTGAACTTTCTAGATGCGAGGCAGGGTTTTATATAAAGGAGTTCTTTGTTAGGGCTAGATGGCTCAGTAGTTAAGAATGCTCGCTTCTCTTGCAGAAAACTGGAGTTCAGTTCTTAACACCTATGTCAGGTGGCTCAGAGACACCTGTAACTCCAGCTCCAGGGAGTCTGATGTCCTCTTTTTGGTCAAATGTGTGTGCATGTACAAGCATGGAGGCGCACATACAAACACAGGAAAAAAGTTCTTTGGTTACCTCTTGTGGTAAATTTAAGTCATTTGTTTGTTAACATGAATTTTATTTCATTTTTGTTCATGATCTGAGTAGAGGTAAATTATTGTTGGCTTGGCAAAATGGCACAGTGTGTTCAGAAAGGTGCTTGCCTCTGAGCTTGAAGCCCTAAGTTTAGTCCCCCGAGCTCACATGTAGAAAGAGAGAGCCTACAAGCTGTTCTGTGTCCTCCATGAGCACACTTGTAGGTGTTGGTGGTGCTGGCCCAGAGGGAGAGGAGGGAGAAGCAGCTGGCGGCTGCTGTTGCGCTTGGAGCTTTGAAGGGCACCAAGTGTACTTTGGACTCCATAGCTAGCACCTTGGACAACTACTGGTCTGAGACCTAACGCTGCCCTGTGCAGTTTCATTTCTGAGCATGTTTTTCTTTTCCTCTACAGTAGCCACCAGCGACATTACCCGTGGCTGGAGAGTGACACTGCGGTGGCCTCCAGCATCGTGCAGCTCTTCTCTGACTGTGTCGGCTCATTGCACACGAGTTTTAAAGGTAGGAAGGTGTCATGGGTGCCTGCTTCCTGTGCTTCCTCTTCACTGTCACTGGGAGACAAAGAAGCAGACAGGAGACAGGCCTCTGCTCCAGTCTTTTACGAGAGGTTTCCGAGTTCCACAGATAGTCCATTGACTATTGCATACTACCAGCTATACTCTAGAACATCCTCACTGGTTTCCATAACAACAGGACTAATTGGTACTCTAACCCAGTAAGACATGGAGGTTCTTTTCCTTGCTGTTTCCCACTTACCTTCCTATTCCCTTCTTCATGTGCCCACATGCTTACACCTTCGTGTAGATATGTGGAGGTCTGTGTTGACTATCTGCCTCTGTCATTTTCTACTTTTTGTCTGTAAGACAGGGACCCTGACTGAAGTTGTCTGTGTTGGTTGGACTGTCTGGCTAGCCAGCTGCACAGGCGGCTGGGAGCAGCTCTGGGTCGCAGGCACACACTGCCCTCACCTCCCTTTCTGTGTGTTGTGAATCTCAGCTCAGGTTCTGTGCTTGCACAGCAGCCTCACTGACTGAGCTGCCTTCTCAGCTCCCATCTTTTTACTGCGAGGAATCCTAGGGCTGGAGAGATGGCTCAGGGGTTCAGACACTGCTGCTCTTCAGAGGACCTGGGCTCAAACTGCAGCACTCCCATTATGGCTCCCAGCCATCTGTTGAGTTTAGTTCCAGGGAATCTAACACCTCTTTCTTACCTCTGTGGCGGCCACTGCACACATGCAGTGCATAGACATGCTAGACAAACACCTAGCCACATAAAATACAAATGAATTAAAAAGCCAGTGTGAAGTGAATTCATCATGATTTAATTTTATTTTGTGTGTGTGTGTGTGTGTGTGTGTGTGTGTGTGTGTGTGTGTGTGTGTGAGGGGGGGGGTTGGTTGATTGATGTGTCTGGAGGAGAACTTGTGGAAGGTGGAAGTTGGCTCTTCCTCCCACCCTGTGGCTCCAGGAACCCACCTCTGGCTGCCATGCTCACCTTTAGCACCTTTAGCTGCTGAGCCACCTTGCCTGCTCCCGTCCTGGCTAATTTTGCATTTCTCTGATAGTCGGTGATACTGAGCATTTTTTATGCACTTGTGGGTCATTTTCTGTTTTGTGGTTTTTTTTTTGAAATGTTGGAATATTTTCTTTGGAGGAGTTCTTTCAAGATACTAAATGAAGAAAGAAGCACTAATGGGGTGAGATTGGAGACCTGTGAGGGCAGCATGCTGTAGACATGGACTTGGGTTAAAAGCCGTTTAGAAGTTTTGAAGAAAATACTAATCACTTTGAGAATCTTAGACTTTTAAGCTCATGTTTGAGAATCTTAGACTTTTAAGCTCATGTTTGTGTTTTGTGTTAGCATTTCTTTTTCTTCCTTCTCCCTTTTTTTGAGCTGTATTTTCTTTTAACATTGTAGACAGGCTGTTGCCAGGCGATGAGGGAGCCCTGCGGTTGCACCTGCTGCACTACTGTGAAACATGCACAGCACCCAAGATGCCGGAGTTCATTCTCTATGCCTTCCACAGTGCATACCAGAGACTGGAGTGGAAGGACTTGCACCCTGACCAGAGGCTCATGGAGGCCTTCTTTAAGGTTCGACCCTTGATGGTATCTCCTCTTCAGTGTGGGCACATTTCTGTGTCACATTCTGGTACACATTGTGGCAAGCAGCAGCCTGTGGGCATTCTGTTGCTGTGTTGATGGATGATTGAGAACTTCTGTTAAGCTGATTTTAAAACCCAGAGGAAGGACTTTGGCTCTGCTAGGTTGTTATCATCTAGCTTTAGAAATAACTTTGTGTGAGCCCCTGGGTTACCAACCGAAGCTTGCTCAATCCTGGGTAGTGATTAGTTTTCTAGGGTAATATTGTTAAAACTAATAGTGAGTGTCATATGACAGAAAATGTGAATCTGTCTGTAAGCAAACTTCAAGTTGATCTCAGCAGTTGTGCAACTGAATAATTAGATTGTAAGAGATAAAGTCATTGTGGCAATCAATGACACATCATGATCAAAGAAGGACCTAGAATAATCTGAAGGACGGGCCAAGCAATGTGCACGTGAGCCTTTGCCACAGACGGCCACAGTTCCTGGGGCCTCTGGTGAGTTCAGCAGCGGGCAGAGGTGGTGCCTCCCTTCCTCCTGGGAACCCGAGGGGAAGTGGCTTGCACGGTCACTCCACCCCATCTGCTCATTACTCGTCAGTTGGTTTGTGTTTTCTCCTTAATGTCATACTTATTACCGTTGAGTCATTTCAGGGCTTTAGTTGATACAGATCTGTAATTATTTATGATGATCACTAAGACACAATAATTTACAATGATTAGTAAAATGTACTGGAGCCTTCCAGCATTTCTTGTGAAGCCCTACCTAGTACTGCTCTTGGCAGCCACTCTTCTGCAGCCGAGTGCCAAGGAAGCTGGTCCTGTTGAGTAGCTGAGGCACAGGTCCTGAGTATATCATGAACATGTGAGAGAACCTTGGCTTAATGGCCTGTAAGGCAGCATTTAACTGAGGGGATGCTGTGGAAGGCCAATTAAACTGTGGGTAGTCTGTCAAGGAATGATGTAGATTCTGTCTCTAAGAGTTTACTCTAAGGATTAGATAGCTTTGACCTGCCCAGAAGCTGGGAGTCTCTAAATTGCAAGGCTGATGGCAAGGCTAGAGAACAGATTATAAAAGGATAAAGAATTGTCTTCCAAGAGGGAGCAGATGTGAGTCACCACCAGACTCTACTCTCATTGTTTTATAAGTAGAATGGAGCTTTTAATATTAATCCTCAAAGAGAAATTTATGGCGCTATATTTATTAAGATAAACAAATGAGAAATACTGAAGTAGGCCATAAAATAAGGCTTTCCAATTGATTAGGTACTTATAGTACACCCCCTGCTTCAGTCCATACCTGGGAAGTCAGTGGCTTGGGTGTGCCAGCCAAGCAGGGGTTCTGAGATTGGAGAACTGCTGACTAGCAGAGCTCTGCTTGCCCTGTTCCAGTTCACCTGAGATCCCAACAGTCGCAGGTCCATGGGCTCGGTGTCAGGGGCTTCCTCCGGGTGGGGGTTGGGTCAGAAGGTCACTCTTCTGTTTAGAGTTCTAGAGCAGGCAGTGCAGTACCAATGTGCAAGCTCAGGAATGCACGTGTGTGCTTGCCCTGAGAGGAAGTGCTGACCTTAAATTCAGTTTACATAAGAGAGATTATCAGCGAATATTTACCATCTGAGGAAAAATATGTATAAAAATGTGTAAAAATGGGAAATACTTCCCATAATAATGTCATTATTTCCATTTTCAAGATCTATTAAACAAGTAATGTTGTTTGTTCACTTCAGGTGGAACGTGGAAGCCCCAAGAGTTGTTTCTTGTTTTTGGGGTCTGTACTTTGCAGAGTCAACTGGGTTAGTGTGCTGTCTGACGCCTGGAATCCCAGCCCCCTTCCGGAAACCCAGAGCATGGCTGTCTGCCTCCTTTTCATGATGGTTTTACTAGCAAAGGAGGCTCAGCTCGTTGACGAGCCAGTAAGTCTGGGGGTCTGGGATGAGCTTTGGCTTCTTAGCATGTCGTTGTCTCCTGATGATCTTTTCAGATGTTTCCCTAACTCGGCACATAAGCTGGACCCTCACCTGCTTGCTCGCTTTCCTGGATAGCTCAGTCTAGTTCTAAATAATCAAGGGAGCCTCACTGAATTAGAATTATGTGTTAATTTTTAGTTCAGACTGCTGCGTTTTTCTTGGAGTCGGTGTTGCTGTGTACTACAGAGCTCCTCTGAGTTCTTGTCGATCTTACCTGTGACCTTTGCTGTGACCTTGGCTGTCGCCTTCCCTTGGTGCCAACTTGAGAACCTCCTTCCTTGGTTCCTTTTCTGTTCTCACCATAGCTGGCTGTTCTCCCCACAGAATCACTAGAGACATATATTTGTAGGGAAATGAATTTAAAACAACTTGTCTTCCATTCTCAGGATTCACCTTTACTGAGTCTCCTTGGACAGACAAGCTCACTCTCATGGCATCTTGTGGACCTTGTGTCATACCAGAGTGTGTTGGGTTATTTCAGCAGTCATTACCCACCATCCGTCGTCCTGGCAAATGACTGTTCCTCGGAACTGATAGTGAAGCTGTTAAAAGTGTCTGCAGGGCTTTCTGCTCATGCTGACGGCCGGAAGCACGTGGTAAGTTAGAAATGTCGTTTAAAAGTTGGGACATTATTTAGGCTCAGAAGTCAGATATGTGCAAGGATGGTTAGCCATGACTCCGTGACTCCCTCCGCAGAGGAAGCTGGGGTGCTGCTGTGTGCTCACAGCCTCCTGGGTCCTTTGTCCAACTTCTCATTTAAGTGCAAGGACCCAGGCTGACCAGAGGTCAGGGGGGTCGGAAACAGCAGGTGGCGAGCTTTAAAATCACAGTGTCTTAGCCTGCAGAGTGGCATAGCCACAGACACATCTTTTGGGGCATCTAGTAGAGTCCTCTGTGGCTTCCTGAGCTGTCTGTCCTCTACTGCCCAAGTGCCATGCTGTGGACCTTGGGAATATCCAGCTAACATTTCCTGCTCAGATTCATTTGACCGATTCTGCCACCCTCCTTTTTTTTTTTTTTTTTTTTTTTTGTTAGGACATAGTTCCAAAATGCCAGGCTTTCACTCATCAGATGGTTCAGTTTCTCAGTGCCTTGGAACAGACTGGAAAAATCACCTTCCCAGCACTGGAGCGGGAAATATCTAAGCTGTTGGATGACATCATTATCTTTAACCCACCCGGTAAGTGACCAGTGGAAACCATAGACTCATGTAGACAATGATTCCTTCTCTGTCTTAGACTCTGTGAGCTGAGGAGGACAGTCAAGGCCTCATATTCCTGATCCAGACCAGCAGTGATCCAGACGTCAGCGATTTGGACAGCAGGGCAGCCCCTGGGGGAGGCGGCAGGGTTAAAACTGGGGAGAGGTTGACTCTGGCAGATGCACATTGAAGTGACCTGGGCTGAAGTGAAAGCTGCATAAACACAATAAAAGATGTAGGTGACAGGAGATCTGCGGGTCAGCTGTTATGTAGGAATTCAGAGTCACCTGCTGGCTTGTTAAGACCTTTAATATGGAGCGCTTTGTCACTAGCCAGTGAGTAGGGTAGACAGCCTGACAGTTATGTCTACTGAAAGTAACCAAGAATGCTCAATAAAATATATAAATGTTTGTGTGTATGTATGTGTGTTTGTGTGTGTGTGTGTATAATTAATTTTTGGTAGAATGGTAAAATGATAAGGAAGTTTAAGGCTGGAAATGAAGAGTGAGAGAGACCTGATGAAGGTGGACAGGGCACCCAGGAGGGGCTAAAGCAGCAGTCCCCACCCTGTGGGGCAGCCCCTTTGGGGATCATATAACCTTCTCACAGAGGTCACATATCAGACATCATGCATATCAGATATTTACAGTATGAGTGATAACAGTAGCAAAATGACAGTTATGAGGTGGCAATGAAATAATTTTACAGTTGGGGTCAGCACACCATGAGGAAGTGTGTTATGGGGCCGCAGCATTAGAAGATTGAGAGACCCAGGACCTGTCTGACATGGAAGCCTAAGGAGAGCCCGTGTAAGCACATGGAAGCTCAAGGCACCCTCCTGTGTGAGAATGGGCGGTGTGAGCTCATCCTATTGTTCTTGAAGAGTTCATGTGAGAAAACCAAAAAAGTCAGTCAGTGCTGTGGGAGCTAGGGTTGGTCACAGGTAACCATGAAGGCTGAGGACTAGTGATGCCCTATCTAGGAAGGGTGTGCTGGAGAGACCTGGAAGAGTAATGGAGTCGAGTCTGGCGAGGGCGTGCTGCAGAGTTGGCACTAATAATCATGTGTGGCTGGTGGGAGGTTATCTGCTAGCCTTGATCATGAGTAGGAAGGCTGAGACAGGCTTGGATCTGTCTGTAAGAAGGTTCATCATAAATCAAAATTGCTTCTGCCATTCATCTGAAACTAAGGTGAGGCTTTTATTATCAAGAGTATTTATGCTCAGAAATGCATGAAAAACGTGTGCAGTGGTTATCACTCTCAAGTGTGTTTCTTTGTTTTTGTTTTAAAGTTTTGACTTGAGATAGTTTTTTCCAGTAACATCAGGTTAGGGTCCATTTTACACTGTACATAGTGAATCTGCGTCAGTGGGCAGGACTTCCAGAGCTCTTAGCGTTCTCACAGACATGAACACCAAGTCCTGTCATGAGGAATAAGCAAGCTTCAGTTCTAGTCTCTTACCTTATTCAAGATAGCTAAAAATAATTAGCCAAAAGCAATGCTTGTTCAGTCAGTGAGACACATTTTCTGTTTTGAAAGTGATGTCCTCCACTCCTGTGACCTCTGGCCAGTGTTCTTGTAAAATGACATGAAAACTTGCTGTTTTCTCCTGCGTGCGTCTGTTTCCTCCTCTTTGTCTGTCTACTGTGGGTGGTTACCTTTCTCTGGTAGCTCACGTAGAGAAGTCAGGTATTTAGTGCTGTTCCTTCCTACTGTGGGATTTGATCTTTTCGCTTCGGTGCAGTTAGTGTTTTGATTAATGTGTCATGGGCGGCTCTTTTCTGGTTCCACTTGGTGTTCTGTAGGCTTCGTGTACCTTGATAAGAAATCTCTTTCTTTAGATTAGGGAAATTTTGTTCTATAATTTTGATAATATTTTCCTAGCCTTTTACCTCAGTTGGTTCCCCCCACCCCGCCCCCTTCTTCCTCTATACTTAATTAGTCACAGGTTTGGTATTTTCATAGTGGCCTAGATTTCCTGGATTTTCTTTCTTTCTCTTTTCCTTTTTTCCTTTTTTTAGGTTTAACATTTTCTTTGACTGAGCTATCCATTTCTTCAATGTTTTCTTCAAGACCTGCAATTCTCTCTTCCATGTTGTTTAACCTGTTGCGGAGGTTTCCCTCTGAGCTTTGTGTGAATTCTTCAGCCTCAGCTTTCCACTTCCTGTTAGTTATAGTCTGGGGTCTCCTGGTGATTCGGTTTTTTTGTTAAGTTCTGCTGTCATGCTGTGAATTGTTTTCATTATTCCAGTCAACTGTTTATGTTTTCAGTCTTCACTAAGAAATTGATCATGTCTCTAAGGCTCTTTTGGAGTTTTTGTCCTGTGTGTCAGCTACATTGCTTTGTTCAGGCTCTGTTGCAATAGGACTGTTGGCTTCTGGAGGATAGATCTTGTCTTGGCTCTTCATGTTTGTGTTTTGTGCTGGGATCTGGGTGTTGGAAGTTAAGATGCTTGCGGTGTTTCTCGCTGTGGCTGTCTGCTACTCTCCGTGCTGGCCATGTGCTTTGTTCTTTGCTTACCATTGCCCACTCGGGATCTCAGCCAAGTGTGGTGACTGTGGGGTCCCTGGTAGAGAGAGTTCCTGCGAGTCCGTGGGTGTGATACAGTGGAGCTAGTCTAGAAGAGAAGGAAGCAGGAAAGCCGGAAATCGCTGGAGGGATCAGCCAGGGTCTGCAGAGAATCCCCAGGAGAAGGAGCTGAGGTGGAAGGAGGGGCTCCTGTCAGGCTGCAGCAGCCTAAGAATGAGTCTGGAGAAACAGACTAGAGGACAGGAAGGGTGACAGGGAGAGGAGCTTCCCTGAGCCACCGCCCAGTGTGGCCACTGGGGGCCTCATGGTGAGAGCACTTCTGTGGGCTGGCAGGTATCAGAAAGGAATGGAGAGGGGCTGCTGGAAGAAACCCCCATGTCTCCTCACTAAGGTGTCTTTCTCCCACTTCCCACTCAGGGCACTTGTAGAAGTTTCTGATTTCCTTCTTACAGTTGTTTATGTGTTACACTCCATCCATAAAATCCAGGCGTCACCAGGCCCTTCCTGCTAGTCCTTTGCAGTCAGACACTAGGACTGTGAAGACCCTGGGAGCAGCCGAGATAAGAACTGTTGTTCTCATGACCACTTTCCTGCCCCTGTCCCACAGGTCTGAGTGTGTGTGTCTTTGCCTTTAGACATGGACAGCCAGACCCGCCACATGGCCCTCAGCAGCTTCTTTGTGGAAGTCCTGATGATGATGAACAATGCGGCTGTTCCAACAGCAGAGTTCCTTGCTGTCAGTATTCGGACCTGGATTGGCCAAAGAGTGCATGGCTTGATAGTGCTGCCCCTCTTAACAGCAGCCTGCCAAAGCCTGGCGTCTGTCCGCCACATGGCGGAGATCACCGAAGCCTGCATCATGGCCTACTTCAAGGAAAGTAAGAGGACACCATCTTCTGCTCTCATTACACCGGCCGCTTCCAGGGACACACACACACCTTACACACATTCATACATACACACACATTTATATATACTATATATGTGATAGAAGTAGATTGTTTTCTATAAAAAGCTAGTCAATATCACAACATGTGGCCCATGTCTTTTGGGTTCAATTATATGTTTCAAGAGAGAAAATTTCTAATTTTTTTTTTACATTTTCAGAGTATCAGACCAGCCATATTATGATAGCAAGGCAAGTTTTAAAAAAAAATGCTGTAAATCAGAATTCATATAATAATGGTAGTAATTTCTTTTTTTTTTTTTCTTACCACTTTTGGTGAAAGGAATTTTCATAGAGATCTTTTTATTTCTCCTTGCCATGCTTTTTAGTAAGATTGATTTATTCACATTTTCTATGTATTAGTGTCTTACCTGCATGTCTTTATGTGTAACACATTGGTGCCTGGTGCCAAATCGGCCAGAAGGGGCACTGGATGGCTTAGAGCTGGGATTACAGATAATTGTGAGCTGCCCTGTGGGTACTGGGAAGTCAACCCTGCTCCTCAGGAAGAACAGCCACCCCTGAGCATCTCGGCAGGCCTCCTGCCGTACTTTTAAAGCTGTCATAAAAGGGACACTTTCCCCTGGTCCCCCTCCTTTCATCGTTCCTATTTCCTGCCTCCAGACTCTGGAGAAGGCGGTTAAGAATTGTTCAGAACAGCCCTTTTTAAGTCTGATATTTAGATGTGTATCAGAGTGAGGTTTCAGGACGTGCCCATAACTGGCTGTCTGCCCGCCCTGCCTCCTGTGGAGGTGCTCTACGTCACCGTCACCTACCTTCACTCCTCCCAGCACTCAGGATGCAAATATATTTGTGTCACTAAAAACCAAGATGGTTTCCACCAGAATGTGAGCTGTGCTTTAGTAAGGAGAAATGCCTGTGAGAGATTGGATTTATTTGTTAGAAAAGTCTAAGCATTGATTCAAGTGAAAACTCCTTGGTGCTCTGTAGATGCTAATGGTCACCATATAATGAGAAAGGTGGTTCAGAGATACACAGTCCTGAGTTCCAATTTTTTGTGACCCATCTCTAATAGAGTCGCATGTGGCTTTCTGGTTGAAGCTTCACCTCGGACTTTCCTGGCCTCTATGCACTCTGAGGAACAATGTCCTCCATGAGGCTAAAGTGAAAACAGTCATAGGCTTCTTGTGGACATGAGTGTATCTGACACTTCCTCTTGGCGTTCTTTCCGTAGGCTCCCTCGATCAGAACTTAGGATGGGGCCCCGTTCTGGTGTCCCTTCAAGTTCCCCAGCTCACCGCGCGAGACTTTCTGGAGGAGTGCTTAGCCCTCGGTAGTTGTTTGACTCTCTATGTCTACCTGCTTCAGTGTCTGAACAGTGAGCAGACGGTGAAGAACGACATGAAAATGCTCCTCGTCGTCAGCGGCTGGCTGGAGCAGGTGTACCCGAGGTGTGTGTGCCCATGGCTGCTTCCTAACCCTACCTGCTTAACGCGAGCTTCCGGGAGGCCCAGAGCCCAGAGCCCAGGGGCTAAAAGTCAGACGGCCTCCAGGGGCAGTAGCGTGTGCTTGGGAAGGACTCAGAGCTTGCTGAGCTAGGGTTTTTTTTTTTTTTGAGAGAATATATATATATATATTTATCTCCTCACACAAGTATCTTGAAGAACCAGCCTTCAATGTTCTTATCAGTAACGGGTCAGGTGACAGAGAACTTGTAGCCCTTGTCTGGCGTGCAAATGTTCCATCAATGGCGGCTCTTTTTTTTGTTTTTGCTTCTTGTTTTTTTTTTTTTTTTCGAGACAGGGTTTCTCTGTGTAGCCCTGGCTGTCCTGGAGCTCACTCTGTAGACCAGGCTGGCCTCGAACTCAGAAATCTGCCTGCCTCTGCCTCCCGAGTGCTGGGATTAAAGGCGTGCGCCACCACGCCCAGCTTCAATGGCTGCTCTTATAGCACTGTTGCTTCACTAATGTTTTGCTAACATATTATGCTTGGGTTCATTTTTTTAAAAAAATTGTAATTTCTTAAATTTTGTTTTTATTTATTTTGTGTGTATGTATGTGTGCGTGTCTGTGTGTGCATACTTGTGGGTCCATGTGAGCCATGGTATGTCTGTGTAGCAGCAGGACAATTTGTCTGTTCTCTGCTTCCACCGTGTGGATTCTGAGGCTCAAGTTGTCAGGCAAGCATCCCTTTGCCTGGCGTATGATTTAGAGTTATGAATGTCTCCCTTCTTCTTCTTTTTTTTTTTTTTTTTTTTTTTTTGAGACAGGGTTTTTCTGTGTAGCCCTGGCTGGCCTCGAACTCAGAAATCCGCCTGCCTCTGCCTCCCAAGTGCTGGGATTAAAGGCGTGCGCCACCATGCCCAAACTCGAATGTGAGTTTTTGTTAAATGAGTGGGAAAATTCTTACATTTCATTTGCTCTGACCCCCCCCCCCCCAGCTCTGCACAGGAAGAGGCAAAGCTGTTTCTGTGGTGGCATCAAATCCTGCAGCTGTCTCTGATTCAGTTGGAGCAGAACGACTCCGTCCTGACAGAGTCCGTCATCCGGATCCTGCTCATGCTGCAGAGCAGGCAGAGCCTTATGGCCGAGGAGAGGCTCAGCTCTGGGATTCTGGGGGCAATCGGGTTGGGCCGGAGATCACCCTTGTCCAACAGGTAAGGAGGCTCCTGCTCTGTCCTCTGTGGGCCTCAGACAGCAGCTGCTGCTGATAGAGGTGCAGTGCAGGCATGTAGTAGGACATGGGGGGTGGGTGGGCTTCAAAGCGCTCACCTTAGTAGTCTCTCACCTCTGACCTTTTGTTAACACCCGAGGTTCCGAGTGGCTGCCCGAAGCATGGCTGCCTTCCTGTTGGTTCAGGTCCCTGCAGAAGACCAGATTCGTCTGAAACCCAGCTCTGAGTTACATCTGGCTCCAAAAGCTCAGCAGGTCAGTGACAAAGCCTTCAAGTCGCGGATTTCCTGGTGCACCTCCTTAGAAGGGGGTGGCAGCTCCCACCTGCACCCTCCAGGCCTGCGGCGCTGCAGTAGCTCTGGGCTGGTTCCCTTGGTGTGTTCAGCTCAGATCTTAAACTGAGTTTTCTAGGTACAAGGCTAGAGCAATGAAGAGGCAGGGCCAGGGCAAGCTGCTCTAGGGTTCGGTGCTGGAGGATGTGACAAGTGAGCTTCCTGATACCAGGACTGGCACTGCACAGCACATGGCCCACTTGACGTGAGTGACAGTTGGCTGATTGCTGTGGAACCAAGGCAGTAGTCCCTGTTCCACAAGCCTGAAGAGTGACCGCTGCAGAGTAACCAGCCAATGGTAGCTAGGAGAAGTTAGAGTACACACTGAACACATGGCTGCCTACAGGTCCCTGGTCTGGTTCCTGTAACCTGTGTTCACCTCACTCACTACCTGACTGACAGGGTGGAGTGCTGTCCTGGAGGGATTGCTCATGCTGGGAGGGAATGCTCTTTTAACATTCGCCAGTTAAGTTTACTCACTTCATTCCCCTAACAGCCCCAGAGCAGAGTGCTGATGAGGAAACTGGGAGAGGGAGGGAGGGAGGGAGGGAGGGAGGGAGGGAGGGAGGGAGGGAGGGAGAGGGGGAAGGGGAAGAGAAAAGAGAGAGGGAGGAGCGGGAAGGGAAGAGGGAGAGGGAGAGAGAGGGAGAGAGAGACCCGGGGGGTGGGTTGGGGGAAGAAGGGGACGGGACTCTAGGTAATGTGTCCAGTTCACACTGCAGGAGGTATTAGTGCTAGACATGGCCGGCCTGTCTCCAGGCTGCCCGCCTCCATTTCCCGCTCTGCCGGATGTCTGTATATGGCAAGAGCCCAGGGCGTGTGAGGATCAAAAGCTAGGTGTGGTGGCCTACACCTCTGATCCCAGTACTCTGGAGCAGAGGCAGGAGGATCTCTGAGTTCGAGGCCAGCCTGGTTGCCATAGTGTTTCAGGACAACCAGGGCTACATAGAGAGACCCTGCCTCAAACCACTGTTGACGTTCCTGATGTCACCTGAGGCCTCAAGGCTGGGCAGCTGAGCCCGAGTCAGCGAGGTTTATATATGGTGTAGTTGAGAAGACCTCAGCTGCTCTGTGGTCCTCTGTGGACCTGGAACGTCAGGGCTCTGCTGTGCTTGTGGCCTGAGGTCACACGGCCTCTTCTATTAGAGCTGAGATGCTGCTTCCAGACATAATGCTGCTTCCTGACACGCCCCTGCGGACTTGCTGCCTTAGGTGACTAATCTCGGGCCAGCTGTTACAGTAGAACATTTAGGGACTAAATGTATTTTTAAAAAAAACAAAAAACAAAAAAAACCCCAATAGCCCAAACCCCCAAACAAACAACCCAAAAAACAGAAATGGGGGAAATATCCTATTTTAAGAAGTTGGTTTTTAGGCCGACTTGGTAATTTATTTCTCAGCTTCTAGCTTATTTACTTTACTAAAGAAAACCATCTCCCTCTTTGTGTTCTGAACCAAGCACATCCATATGTGTGCATACTGCTAGAGGTTCTCAGAGCTGGGGGGAGAGGAGGGAGAGATTGTCTTCTGACTCCCGCAGGTGACTGCGTGGGCACCTGGCAGACACAGCCCACAGCTCCTTGGATCACTATGCACTGTTTCTCTCTGTTCTACAGTGAGAGAAGGGAGAGAAGGAAGCTATACAGTTAGAGAGTGCTTTCTATTTTTCTGTTGACGAGGGTTGTGGGACCATGTCTCCCTTGGGTCTGCTCTGTCTGTGGGGACCTTGGCTTGTGAGTGTTGCTGCCCAACTTGGCCACCTTATCATTTGCTCCCAGCAGTACTTAGCAGCTGCTGTGTTTGGGATTCCACTCTGTTTCCTGTGATGGTGTGTAACTTAAGAACAACCCAGTGGCAAGCTGTGCTCTACCCTAGTGAGGTGCAGCTGGTGCCTGCGGTTTTCTGTTGGGCTCTGAGGAGAGAGGGGATTGGTATCTGGTGGGGAAGAGCCCACTGACGGGCCCAGGGAGGATAGGAGGTAATACTAGCCTGGCATGGAAAGGCTGGGAATAACAGCACATGAGAGAGAAAGCTCGGGCTGGAGAGATGGCTCAGCGGTTAAGAGCACTGACTGCTCTTCCGAAGGTCCTGAGTTCAAATCCCAGAAACCACATGGTGGCTTACAACCATCTGTAATGAGATCTGACGCCCTCTTCTGGAGTGTCTGGAGACAGCTACAGTGTACTTACATATAAAAAAAAAGAGAGAGAGAGAAGGCTCCGGAGGTCAGAGAGGGTGCGTGCAGCCTCTTCCACCACCTCCTGGTTGTGTCACCCAAAGCCTGCCTCCAAGACCGCTCCTAAGGAACGGCATAGTGATGGCAAGTGCTGCCGTGTGGCTGTCAGGTGGCACGCATTCTCAGAGTAAGTCAGCTGTCATGTGTGTCTTCTAGGTGCTGACAGCTCTGGAGTCCATGACGCTCAGTAAGCAGTATGTGGAGTACCAGGACCAGATACTGCATGCTCTTCAGTTTATAAGGCATCCTGGCCACTGCCTTCAGAATGGGAAAAGCTTCCTGGCCCTTCTTGTCAACCGCCTCTATCCAGAAGTGCATTACCTGGACAACATCCGGTAGTGAGGCCGAAGCCCTCGGAGCACCGTGTCGGCCCTGAGTTTACATTAGCCGTGCTGTTGTGCATGTATCTTTCCTCAGTTTCGCCACAGAGCTCAGTTCTGCCTGGAATCGACTGAGGTGCAGTTGGGAGGCATCAGCTCGTCCTGGTTGCACTTACCTCTTCTGTCCAGTGGCCATCTTAGTGTGAATGCTCTTCCACAAGTCAACTGAGTTCCCGAGTACAGACCACTCACATTTGGGGAATGTGCCTGTCAGCTCCCTAAGAACAACAGATAGAGTTTTTGGTATGTCTGCACCTCTGTCTCCCTGCCTTGTTTAAAGGTCAAGACTCCTAATGCCAGATCTGACCACTTTGGGAGGCGTGAAGAGCCCTCTTTTGGAACTCCATTGTATTCTTCCGATGTAAAAATTCTGTATTTCTGAAATGTAGGGAAACACACCAGCTTTAAAGTGTTATGTTACAGCTCTTTGAGTGGAGAGACTACACTGGATTAATTCAGGAGTGGTAGCTGGGCAGTGGTGGCACACACCTTTAATCCCAGTACTTGGGAGGCAGAAGCAGGCAGATTTCTGAGTTCGAGGACAGCCTGGTCTACAAAGTGAGTTCCAGGACAGCCAGGGCTACAGAGAAACCCTGTCTCAAAAAAAGCCAAATAATTTATTAATTAAGAAATTCGGGAGTGGTGGCCCACACCTGTCCTCTGAGCACATCGGCTGACTGAAACAGGAGGATCACAAGGTTGAGGCAGCGTGAGGTGTGTATCAAGAACATCTCAGCAAACAGAGCAAAGGAGCTGAATTAAAATGAGTCCTGTGCAGACATGTCACTTAACCCTGACCACAGTGGCCAGCACAGATGGTGACACATCCTCTGGAAGTGAGCTTGTCTGAAGTGATGTGACAGTGTGCCCTATGCCAGCTGTGTTGTGCACAGGTGTGTCGTCTTTGGGAGCACAGAAGCCCTGACCACAGCCGCCAGGGCACTGGAACCCTTTGGGTCTCCTCAGTCACAACGTTTTATTAGCCCTGTCTATGTGGAATTCCCAGCTCTTGTTATAAGTCAGGGCTTCTGCAGGCCCTACTGTCAGGGACACCGGGGACTTTGTACTTCTTCCTTAGGTAAATCAGATGGCGCTCAGGGACTCGCTGGAGCATATGTCCAGAGAGAAGGGCCAGGTCACGGCAATCTGAGAAGTTTGACTTTTTGTGAGTAGCTCCGTGCCTTCTGTCATTGCTGAGTCCCCGTTACCTGTCTGGCACAGTGCTCTGCTCCCTTTAGATCTCCTGCTCATGTCGCTCCCTGTAGAGTTCCTAATTTGACTTCTGTCAGAATAGTCCTACTTCTCAAAAATGCCCCCAAATGGGTTTTGCAGGTTCAGCTTAAAATACGTCTTTTTTATGGGTTTAGGTCTAGAAATATCTGTGTAAAATCTATGAGTGGCCACCAAGAGCCTTGACTAAAGATGGGATATACAGCTAGTGGGTCCCTTCCCTGCATTTGGAAGCTTGCAGGAACTTCTTATTGGACAGAACAAGTCTGCCTGGTAGACATGTCTTAGAACACTGATAAAGGACGATCCTATTCAGTGGCACAAAGTATCATTGTCCAGGAATCTGTCTCAGCCATCTTTATTTCTGCTTCTCTCTGCTTTCCAGGTCTGTCATCCCCTCTCCAATAGAAGAAAACTTTAGAAGCTGTAGACAGTTGAACCAGTGGTTCTGTGGTCAGGAAACACTGTTTTTGTGTGCTTTCTCCAAGGAGAACCAAGTTACCAATATCCTAGAATGTGAAATGTTTGAGTCATAGTGTGTACAGTTTAGAGAATCAATTAATTTTGAAAGTTTATAATATTTGTAAATTTTATCTGTAAAAAGTATAAACAATAAAATCAACCTTTGATTGTAACTGATGAATCCGAATTGAAGGCTAATGTAGATTTTTATGACTGATAATACATTTATTTGGCTTTGTAACTGGTCGGTAAAATTGCCACTATTTTCATCCCTGCTTAACATCTGAGAGTTATTTGCCTCAGATTCTATGAGAAGCACTGGGCTAAGTCTTTAAAACTATGTAATAATTCAGAACAAAGAAGGCTGCCTGTGGACAGGCTGGCTGGCTGGCTGGCTACCGGAAGACAAACCTGGCTTTGCTAGGAAAATGGTTCACTTTGAGAATGCAAGTCATGACATCAGGGACAGTGATGGGCACTTGATGTCCTTGTCACCAAGCAAGGCCGTGGCTGAGCAGTATGGAAGGTGGCCATCGCAGACTCCAGAGCCTTCTGCAGCTTCCCAGGAACAGATGAGAGTGTTGGCCTCAGCGGAAGTGCCTCTGCCTCTCCAGGCATTGCCCACCTCCTTGGAGTGCACATGTGGGGCATGGGGGTAGGGGATAGAGGTTGCTCTGGCCTTCCTTGCTCTACAGCCCCACTGGAACAGGTGACGGCAGGTCCTGTAGGATGGTGGCTGTAAAGGCCAGCGCCCACCATACACATCTCTAAAGCTCCTGCACACTTGACCTTGTCTCTAAACATGACGGGCAGGTGTCTTGCTGGTTAGGCCTCCACCGCTCATGTGTCTTTTGTTTTTTGGTGTCAGTGAACATGACGTGTAGACTCTCCCTGTAACTAGCCAGCAGTCTTTCTCCTCCAAGGCCAGCCAGTCTATGCTCTGGTGAGTTTAAGCGCTTTGTCTGAATCAAGCCAACAACACTGGTTTTCAAAGGTATTTTCTAAAAATTGTTTCTTCTACGCCCCCCCCCCCCAAACCCACAAAATTGATTCTTCTGAAGCAGGAAGCCAGTGTCTAGGATCGTGGGCAGAGTTGAGGCACATATAAATACCTCCGTTCCCTTAGTGGCAGTCCTCAACCTCTCCCCAACCCTGGCCACTCCCAGCCCAGGCTTGGCTATGCCAGGGTCCTCTAGTTCTGAGTATCTTGAGCGAGAATGGTCCCTTATAACCTTGCCTATTGATTGTGGATCTGCCTGGAGCACCCAGGAAGGACCTGTTCTCAGCTACCTCAAGACATTCCTCCTGTCCCATCTCCTTAGTCCTCTCTAAGTAGCCAGAGTCCTTAGTCATCTTTAAACGTGGCGTCGCGTCGCGTCCGATAAAGCTGCTTTTGTGGGCAAAGTGCCCAAGTCAGTCCACACTACTGTGCCAAGGGTTAGCAGTGCCAGAACTGTGCATGCTCAGCCCTCACAGATCCTCACAAGGAGAGAGAGCATCCTTGCCAGTTTTATCCCTGGTGCTTTGTCGCCTTATCCTGGACCCTGCCCTAGAGCTGTTACCTCCTTTGGGCTAAGCAGATCGAATCGCTCTAGCACTCACTTGGGCGGCATCGGTTCCCATTGTCCTATGTAGTTGGCACGTTAACCTAGCATTGAGTTAAACCACAGGCCTCTTTAATAGCGGTCACTGCCCGAGTTCCACTGAGCATCTACTTGGTCAGCCCAGTGGTCAGGCCCTTTGAACTTCGTCTCTGATTGCACCTGCTCTTTAGTTAGCTAAACTTCACAGTCCATTTTAAGGTGCTAGCTGATCATGTTAGGTGAGGCTCTTAGAGCCAGGGCCCTAAACAGACTGTTGTGTAGGAGTCATGTGGCCAGGAGCAGGTCATGTGCTTATCCATAGTCTCCTTCGCTCTGCACAGGCTTCTGATTCCTCACGAGGATAACGGGAAAAGAAAACTTACACTGCTCATATTTTACTAATGAAAGTGCTGGTGTTGGTTATAACTCATTTTTCAGTGTGTCATGCAATATGGCTGAGCACTGAAGAGAGGCTTGCTTTCAGTGGTTTGAGGTCATTTATATCGGAGATCAGTAGTGTGGCGTGCTCACCTCAGCTAGTGTGACCTTTACAGCCACAGTTTTACTCTTGCTCCATCCTCTTGCCCCCCCCCCCCACGTGCTCATGGCTGGCCTCTACTTCTCTACTCCTTCTCTCTCTACTACCCTCTCAACTTCCCTCCCCATGCCCTGAGTAAACTCTATACTATACTAAACAAAACCAAAACAAACAAACAAAAGACCAGTCTTATTTTGGCCATTTAACTGTGCAATACTTACTTCTTATTCGCTGTTTAGTATTTTCCATGCTCATACAAAGGACGCTTTTTTTTTTTTTTTTGTAATGATGGTGAGAAATTGGAAGCCGTGAGAATTAGTTAAGTGAAATTCTGCAAATAAAGGACATTGTGATTTCTCATGCCGAACCTGTCTTTATTGTTTACAGCACACCGCAACTTGGCAGGGCTTCCCATACATAAATCACATAAAGGGAACTTTTAAGTTAGTTGATTTGTGATGGCTAGGTCTTTTTGTTTTAATATTTTACCACAATGGTAAGACCTCCAGTTTCAAAGAGAAAATTTCCAACTCAATGTGTGTGTGTGTGTGGGTGGGGGGGCAGTTAGGAACTGGTAAGGACAGGAAACCATCGACTCAGAAGAACCCTCAATGGCTGGAATATCTGTAAAGTGGCCTTGACCTGTGCAGGAAGGACTTGGAAGCTGCGCAGAGGCTCCCAAGTTCCGTGATGAACCGAAATGTTTATGAGTGCTAAGAGGCAAGAGTGTCTGCCATGGAACCCTGCCTTCAGTGTTGGGGTGCTGCCATGGAACCCTGCCTTCAGTGTTGGGGTGCTGCCATGGAAACCTGCCTTCAGTGTTGGGGTGCTGCGGTTCCTCCCCAGTGCCCAGGGTGGGCCAAGCTGTGGTTGGAAGATTGGCAGATTCCATGTAGGATTAACAGTGATTTGTGATTCTCCAGTGAGAGAGCTGCCTAGGTATAGGGTACGTTTCCCGTCTTCCTGTGGGACCAGTTTTATTTTCCAGAGGGAATCATAGGGCTTAAGGGGTTGAAGAACCAGAAGGTTGTAGACGTGTGCACCACAGTGGGAAGCGCCATCTCAAAAGCAACTTGTCTTTGGGATCCTCCCCTCCCCTCCTGGCCTACCAGAGGGGAGCAGAGTCCCCAGTGTGATGCCTGCAACTATTGCTTGTGTCTCTCTCTGGTCCCTGCTTGCCAGCGGACAACCTGAGCCTGCTCAGAGGTCAGATTTGGGAGGACAGACATCTCATCCCACCTAGGTCCTAGGGACAGCTCAGAGGAGATGGTCACAGGCTAGTCCATCAATATGCTTTCTGGAAACCCATCACGAGGCTGCCCTGTGCAGTATGGCAGTCTAATAAAGGAGATGGCAGCTCTCCATGGGCTCCCTGCTGCCCATCACCGGGACCACCGCCATGGGGTGTCCCCCTGAGGACTGCTGCTTTCAAGAAGGTTACTTCACATAAGTCAGTCAGCAGAGATCACCACCGTGGTCAGAGCCCAGCCTACCAGAAAGCAGACAGACTTCAGCTAGCCTCAGAACCAGCAGGGTTCTGACTGTATACAAACTAAAGGATACAATTAGAGGAATATGGGGAAAATGCAAATATGGATTGTAAGGTAGATTTACTAAATGTAACAGACAGGACACAGTGCACAAATTCTTCAATGTATTTAGGTTCATGAAGAAGCATGAAGTATGCTGCTTACTTGCAAATGGTTCAGCCAGATATGCAGCAAGCAAACAGAAGCCTGTGAGTGATGTGGAATGGAGGTGTTGGTCATGTGGGTGGTCTTTTCCAGCTTTTTTTGTTTGTGTGTTTAGGTAGGGTGGTTGAAAAAGATTTTAAGCCTTGGGAGTAAAGTCTCCCAAAGATATTGCTTAAAGTTCTAGTCCCCTCCCCTCCCCTCCCCTCCCCTCCCCTCCCCTCCCCTCCCCTCCCCTCCCCTTCCCTTCCCTGTGGGTCGGAAGGGCTAGCTGATGCTCAACATAGATAGTTATTTAAACAACTCCCTAGGTATCCTGACACAGGTGCCCCTCGGGTCCCACTAGGAAGATGATGGAGGAAAAGAGGCAGCCCTTCTCAGCAGAACCAGGAGGCTAGCTAGCACCTTCTGCCAAGGATGAAATGGATCCCCAGACCTGAGCACAACTCCAGATGAAAGTACCATTCAGGACATAAAACTCAGCACGTAGACAGTACCGCCTGCTAAAACAAAAACAAAGACCTAATCCATCAATGTCCATGGTTGTGGGAAAGTCTCTAAATGTACTGACCTTGCTCTCGGGCTTCTGTACTTCTGCTTCTGGCTAACTGTTGTTAACTGAAGCATGACAACCCAGAATATGGTTCTCATGCTTAAAAGTTCACCATGAGAATGGATAGATGCTACACTGGGATCCCGAGCACCCTGTATAGTTGCTGGCTGGATAACAGACTTTTTATTGGCTTAAACCCATGTCCTGGCCCACAACAGGGCAGCACCCTCCATCCAGGAGTGTTCTGTCAACTTTGGCCATACCCTGCCTCTCCCTTCATGCTCTACAAACGAATAAGTGTGTCTATACCATTTCATCTCTGCTTGGGTTGTCTCTGCACTGCAAATACCCCTTGTCCTTACCTTCAGTCTCTAATCTACCCATGGTCTCCCCCATCAGCATAGCCAATCTATTACCATGCTCATATATGCTCTTCCAGGAAGCCTTCACAAGACTGGGTTAGCTCTATTAGTGTGCTTTTGGACTCACAGTGTATGTCCAACCTTGAGAGTTTCTGGAAGGGCTTATTGTGGGGTCAACTATTCTTAGTGTTCTCAAAAATGTCTTTAGTGTTCCTCACATACCATTTAGGGCTGTATTGCCTGTTCTCTTGGGTGAACAGTAGGATGTCTCGGAGAGGATTCTTTATCTTCAGCCTAGCAAGTCATGTCAGTGATGGATTCCTGCTATTGGGGGTTCCCAACTATCAACAGTGAATCTCCCTGCCAGTCAGCCATGGGTGTGGGGTGGGTGTGATGGCTATTCTTGGTTGTCAACTTGACTACATATGGTCTTAATAAAACCCAATAGGCTGGGCACACCTGTGAGAGAGATGTTCTTAATTAGATCATTTGAAGTGGGAAGACCCACCCACTTTTAACCTGGATCTCTCGAGGTAGAAAGTTCTACCTTTAATCTGGGCCACATCTGCTGTTGGCAGCTTACAGAGAGACATGGGATGTCTTCTCTCTTTCCCTGCTTGCTTTTGCTTGCGAGTCCATTCTTTCACTGCATTAGAGCCCACGTCTTCGGACTCTGATGTATACTGAAGACTACCTGAGACTTCCCACCTCATGGGCTGAACTAGTGGATTCTTCAGCCTTCCTTGGGTAGACAGGCATTGTTGGACTAGCTAGACCACAGCCTGTGAGCCTCCTCCTTTCTCTTTCTCCCTTTCCCTCACCTCTCTTTATATATTTATCCCATAAATTCTGTCCCTCTAAAGAACTCTGACTGATACAGCGCAAAACAAAGCCCATCTCCAACCACTGTGACTTCAGGGCTTGTTGGTGAAGTGCAGCCTGGCTCATCCTGACTGAGAATGACACCTTCTTCAGTTTTACAACCCCGAATTCACAACACAACACAGTATGTAATCAATGATTTGTAGAATTTTCTTGGCTCTGAAAACAGCTCCAAAGATGTTCTAATCCACATCCTAACCGCATCCCCCTATTCTAACTGCATCCCTCTATTCTTCCTTGGTGATACAAGGCCATGGACAGAGATGCTCTAATGCTCCCATCTGCAAGCAGGTCCAGATGTCAACCCCTGGGCTTTCTTTTCTTTCTTTTTTCTTTTTTTTATTAGATATTTTCTTTATTTACATTTCAAATGTTATCCCCTTTTCTAGTTTCCCCTCTGAAAATCCCTTATCCCCTCCCTCCCTCCCCCTGCTCCCCAACCCACCCGCTCCCACTTCCTGGCCCAGGCATTCCCCTATACTGGGGCATAGAACCTTCACAGGACCATAGGCCTCTCCTCCCATTGATGACCGACTAGGCCATTCTCTGCTACACATGCAGCTAGAGCCATGAGTCCCACCATGTGTTTTCTTTGATTGGTGGTTTAGTTCCAGGGAGCTCTGGGGATACTGGTTAGTTCATATTGTTGTTCCTCCTATAGGGCTGCAAACCCCTTCAGCTCCTTGGGTCCTTTTTCTAGCTCCTTCATTTGGGACCCTGTGCTTCGTCCAATGGATGGCTGTGAGCATCCACTTCTGAATTTGTCAGGCACTGGCAAAGCCTCTCAGGAGACAGCTTTATCAGGCTCCTGTCAGCTAGCTCTTGTTGGCATCTGCCATAGTGTCTGGGTTTGGTGGTTGTTAATGGGATGGATCCCCAGATGGGGCAGTCTCTGTATGGTCATTCCTTCAGTCTCTTCTCGAAACTTTGTCTCCATAACTCCATGGGTATTTTGTTCCCCTTCTAAGAAGGATCATCAGATCATACTACAAAAGCCTATACTCAACAAAACTGGAAAATCTGGAAGAAATGGACAATTTTCTAGACAGATACCAGGTACCAAAGTTAAATCAGGATCAAATTAACAATCTAAACAGTCCCATATCCCCTCAAAAAAATAGAAGCAGTCATTAATAGTCTCCCAACAAAAAAAAAGCCCAGGACCAGATGGGTTTAGTGCAGAGTTCTATCAGACCTTCAAAGAAGACCTAATTCCAATACTCCTCAAACTATTCCACAAAATAAAACAGAAGGTACTCTACCCAATTCATTCTATGAAGCCACAATTACTCTGATACCTAAACCACACAAAGACCCAACAAAGAAAGAGAACTTCAGACCAATTTCCCTTATGAATATTGATGCAAAAATAATAAAATTCTTGAAAACTGAATTCAAGAACACATCAAAATGATCATCCATCATGATCAAGTAGGCTTCATCCCAGGGATGCAAGGATGGTTCAATGTACCAAAGTCCATCAACGTAATCCACTTTATAAACAAACTCAAAGACAAAAACCACGTGATCATCTTATTAGATTCTGAGAAAGCATTTGACAAAATCCAACACCCGTTCATGATAAAAGTCTTGGAAAGATCAGGAATTCAAGTTCCATACCGAAACATAAACAAGCAATATACAGCAAACCAGTAGCTAACATCAAACTAAATGGAGAGAAACTGGAAGCAATCCCACTAAAATCAGGGACTAGACAGGGCTGCCCACTCTCTCCCTACCTATTCAATATAGTACTTGAAGTCCTAGCCAGAGCAATTAGACAGCAAAAAGAGATTAAAGGGATGCAAATTGGAAAGGAAAAGTCAAAATATCACTATTTGCAGATGATATGATAGTATATATAAGTGACCCCAAAAATTCCACCAGAGAACTCCTAAACCTGATAAACAACTTCAGTGAAGTAGCTGGATATAAAATTAACTCAAACAAATCAGTGGCCTCTCTACACAAAGGATAAACAGGCTGAGAAAGACATTAGGGAAACAACACCCTTCACAATAGTCACAAATAATATAAAATACCTTGGTGTGACTCTAACTAAGCAAGTGAAAGATCTGTATGATAAGAACTTCGAGTCTCAGAAGATGGAAAGATCTCCCATGTGCTTTCTTAACAGCTCTCGATGGATCTGGGAATAACTATGATCTGCCATTGCCCTTGGCTGAGCTCCGCCTCGCCTGAAGCTCTGGCGCAGTGGGAAGCCTGAAACCGATTGCCCTGTACATAGAGATGCCGTCCCCAGAAAAACATGGTCTCCTTAGCCTCCTGTCTTGTGGCTCACTTGGTCCCAAGTACACCTCTCTCCTTTAATAGGACCAACAAATGCACCCGAAGTGTAAATAAGGAAAGCACCACTCTTGAAGTTAGCCTGGCTGGGTTTGGGCAAGTGGGAAGACACTGCCAGATCTCCTGGACTTTCACATCCTAGGAGGGAGTGCACTCCCCAGGAGGGGTCAGAGCCACAGCTGCCTTAACTACTGGGACCCAGAGCCCCTTCAGGTCTCCCAGGTTTTGACATACAGCTTTCAGATGCTTTGAGACTATGGGTCTTCAGTCTCCTTCTCTTGGTGGGTCCCAGATTAAGGAAGTGTGGGTCAGCTGATATGATCACAGGTAGGCAGGGGCTCCACACTTCTTGCTATAACATTCCCAGGGTTTGCTGTACCTCTGATCAGTTTGCACAGCTCCAGTCTCAGGCTTTGTTCTCCACAGGGCTGAGCAGTGCCACACCTACCTAAGAATTCAGCAATCCAGAGGCCCACCTTTGAGCTAGCGTTGGAGTTTATGCAGGTCTTTCAGATCTTCTATTTCTTCAGCTGAGCCCCAGATAGGTGAAGTGTCCTGGTCCGCACTGGAAGTCCATGACAGAGCAGACTGGAGCCTGGACCTCCAGACATTATGGCTAGTTTCCTGTCTGCTTTACTACGTAGTTCTAAGAAAGAATAAAACAAGGGGAGTTTTTCCAGAAGTTTCATGCTGAGGCTCATGTCGGCATACATATACACCCAGATTGCTGGCTCCACTGTTGTTATAATACCGTGAGGCTCGGAGCCTCTGTGAGCAGGGTCCTGGTCCCCTTGGATGTTGCCTGGCCAAGGAACCTGGGAATTATGAGCTGTCCAGGTCTAGCCTGGTACTGTCCTTTATTTCTCATGGTGAATGACTAGATGGTGATGGCTGAGGAGTTCCTCACAGCAAACACGTGGCAGCTGGTGGCCTGGAGGACTCATCTGGCTCAAATTTTCATAATTGGACTCCTGAGCCTGAGACCTGTAGACAGGAGAAAATCAACTTACCACCCAATATGTGGCGAGGTCCTTGACTTCCCAAGCTGTGCCCCAACAACAGGTCAAGAAAGATACTACATGGGAGGCAGTGGAGCCAGAAGCAGCAAGGCTGGGGAATTGATTAACATAAGACAGGGGGATGGATGCTGCTGGTGATAGCGTCCTTGATCAGTTACCATCTCCTACAAAGTGACTTTGTCAGAGGTTTCAGACCCCAGCTCCATGTCCCCAATCTCCTCAGATCTGACTGCTTCCCAGACATCCCTACCTCCAACCTCCCACCCACCGTGGGAGACAAAGCGCACACCCCTCCCCTACTCCATTCCCTCCTGGTCTCTGTGACTAGGACTCAACTCTAACTCTGGATATCCTGCTTCCCTCCCTTCACCTCAGAGAGTCCCTTCCCCTGGTTGCTGCCAGAGCAGAAAAAACAGCAGCCGCTTTTGGGGTGTATTTCTTGGGCCCTTCTGTTCAGATTCAACCTCTCATGTATGACTCCAAACCATTCTGATTTCCACCTCACCCAGAATTGCCCCAACCTTGCCATCTTAACCCACATTTCCATGCTCCCCCCATGTCTGTGTCCATTCCAAATCCCACCTGACCTTTCTACTTAAGGTTTTCTGTTGCAGGATATTTGATCACACAGTGAACCCTGAGAGATTGTGTTATTTACTGAAAAAAAAAAAAGCCTGTTTCTAGTTATAGCTCAACCCTTAGTACACACTTTTAATCCCAAACAATGAAGGTGAAGTTAGTTTGTAGAAGGAAGCATGCATGCTTGAAAGTTAAGTCTAATTGAGTGGCAGACAAAGTGATGAGTCGGAGAAAGATTTGACAGAATAGGATACGCCCAACTCTCATGAGGAGAGAGAGGAAAGGGAAGCTACTTAAGGGAGCAGTGCAGAGAGAGAGAGAGAGAGAGAGAGAGAGAGAGAGAGAGAGAGAGAGAGAAGAAGAAGAAGAAGAAGAAGAAGGAGGAGGAGGAGGAGGAGGAGGAGGAGGAGAAAAGAAGAAGAAGAGAGAGACAGAGACAGAGGAAGCAAGCAAGCAGTTTTACTGGGAGAGTTGTACAGACACAGGTTGAAGAGAGAACAAGCAAGCTAGACACTGGTGAAGACAAGACAAGCCAGAGAAGGAGAAGGAGCCAGAAGGTTAGAACAGATTGCCAGACTTAGACGCCAAGCACAGCAAAAATATCAGAGTCCAAGAGAGAAGCCAGACTGTATCAGTCAGCTTTGAGAGGAGTTTGAGCCAGAACAGCTGAGTTGAATTAGCCAGCCAGAGCTCAGAAAGAGCTAGAAGGGGTGAACTTATTCAGCAGTGAGTCTCAGAGCCTGAAAACATTCTAGGCCTAGATTAGATTGTACGAAGGCTAGAAGCTTCCAGAACTAGGCTTAGGTTAGCAGATGGAGGCAGTGAGCCTTAGAGATGACAGTTACTTCAGGAGAACAGAAGATCCTTTTACAGTTTTCACTCTTGGGATATCCCTATCACCTTGGTCACCCTAGGTTCCAGCCTCCAGCTTGGTGTCTTTAGGGCCATGTCTTCAAAGAAAGTATCCAGCTCTAAAGCAGTCATGGCCGCCTGGCTACCCACTGGGCACTGCTTTATCCCTAGCTTTACAGATCTCAGATGGTCTTGTTATGTTTGTGCAAAACTGTGCACATTGGAGAGTAAGCTTGGATTTCCAGTCTCTATCATCCATGTTATTGCCTGCTAGATCGTAGGTATTCGGTAAATATTTGTTAGGTGAGTGTACATCAGGCAGTGTTGTGACTCTGATCTTGTTGCACGTCAGTAAAGGAGATGCACATATGGCGGGCTGTCAAGACTTGAGCAGCAGGAAAGAGTGTGCTCCCAGCCAGCACCAGGCACAGCACTCCAGAGCTGGGTTCTTACTCCCTCAACAAGGGTCCTTACTGGGGTAGACACTGAAGAGGAAAGAGTGGACTCTGGCTTAATGTCTTTCTAGATCTTTCATCTAAGCCAGGCTCTTGGTGATTTTGTTTGGAAGCAGTCAGCATTAAGCCTGGGGGATGAGTCTTCCTACAGTGGCATCCTTCTGGGGCTAATTTCTAGAAAGCTGGGAGGCAACAGGAGGACACAGCTTAGTGGTATTCGCTTTTGGGGTCATAGACAGCAAGCTCCTTGTGTACTGGATGCAGTAACAGGTCAGCCTGGCCCACTCTGGGGTGTGCTGGATGGAGGGGCAGGGCATTTTGGGTATGATCCAGGCCCTAGTCCAGCCTACTACCCTAGCCTTGCCCTATGCCTGCTTTTTCTCTGTGAACTCCCAGTTCTGAGAAAGTGGCATGCCTGGGCCAATGTGGTAGGCAGAGATGGGGGAAGGGCAGTGAGTACGTACCGTGGAGGGGTGTCCTGGGGGACCAGGTGATCTGTATGAGGGACATGGAGAAAGAGGAGGTGTGAATTTGCACAGTGGTCTCCAGCCAACCTGTCAGCTTCACACATTGCCCCGCCCCACAGTGAGAGGCAGTCCCCAGGAAATGTGCAGCAGATGGCTTGCTAGCTGGAGCAACTTAACCTGATACATGATAGGGTTAACTTGACCCCGGTCGGGGAGGCGGGGTGGGGATATTAAGAGAGAACACAACTGCCTTTCTGGGGACCCTGAAACACAACATGTTTGATAAGTTTGAGGAACCAGCAAGAATGGCAGGGTCACAGCAAGGATGGCAGCTGGGGCCCCCAGAGACAAATTCTGCGTTGTGTCCCTGGAGAGTTGGAGGCTAACCTTATTGGTTGGCCAAGACTGAGAGGCTCTGAGAAGGTCCCTCCCTTTTCTGGGTGCTCAGCAGATGACCCATCAAGGTCAGGGACAGCAGCTTGGAGAGACTCTAAAAGTAACCTGGGTTCCCAGGCCAGGTGAGCCATTTATGATTTCCAAGCTCCTGTGTCCTGAAGGCTTTATTTTATTTATTTTTTTTTTTTTTGGCTGAGCCCTCCTAACTTACTAAGACCTCAGAATTGCAAGATATCCCCCCTCCCCCTGTCTTCTGCAATTTCTGCCTTCTGCAGTACCTCCATGAAAAGGAGTTCTGCAGACCCAGCCTCTTACCGGCTAGCAGGGAATCACATCTGAGCATCTTTGCGTTCCCAGCATCCTGGTCCATAACCTCAGGACCTCAAGACGCTAGTTAAAAGTAAGGGAGAAGCCGGAGACCCGACCTTTACAGGACACTGATTTGTGGCGTGGTAGTTAGTAAAAGAAGTGTTGGAGAGCCTACAGGCCTGTGTCTCTGTGTGACTCAAAATCCTTTGCAGAGCCACCATTTCCTAACTGCGAAGAGCTCCATCTCATGGGCTCCAGGCAGAGAGAAGGATGCAGGTGCAGAAAGGATTTCTGATGTGCCACATCAGGTGGACCGGCAGAAAGGGCAGGGAGCCTTCTCTCCCCCTCTCACCCACCCAGATCTGGGATGCACCCACCTAGTCGGCGTCGGGTGGCACGCGCTCCCAGAATGCCAAGCAGCAGCAAGGCCTTGAGGCCCAGCGCGCCCAGCAGGAGCGCTAGGGTCGAGGTTCCGGGGGCGCCGTGGAAGCGGAACAGGTAGACGCTGGCCTCGGCGCGGCCCAGGCTATTGGCCGCCGTGCACGTGTAGCGGCCGTCGCGGGTCAGCGCGGGCAACTCGGCGGTCACCTGGTAGCCGTGACCCTGGCCCTGCAGGGCAGCGGAGCTGTTGCCTGGGGCGGGACCCGACCAGGCGAGGGCGGGCGGGGGCTCCCCCTCGGCGGTGCAGAGCGCGCGGAAGGCGTGCGCGGGGCCCGGCAGCACCGAGATGTTGACGATCCGCGGCGCAGCTGCTGGGGAAGAGGGTCGGCGTGGGTCACTCTGCAGAGCACAAAGCTCGCGGGAGCGTTAGAGAGCCCACGGTTTGGTTAAGCAAGGGGTAGCACCCTGGCCCGCTCCCTGCTAAGCTGGAGGGAGGAAGTAAGGGAATGCCCAGGGCTGGGCTCCTGGGTCCTTTTGCAGCGATGGCCTTAGCAAGTTATTTCTCTTCTCTGCCTCAGTTTCTCCTTGTGTAAAACGGTAATCACAATTGCTCTCATTTTATGGGTTCATTGAGATTTGGCAAACTTGTGTGTTGCTTAGACTGCCGGGCTTGCAGCTGGTGCCCACTAAAGGGTCACAACGTAGGGAGGGGCCAGTTGCAGCACAGTGCTCTGGTGAACAGGGATGTACGGGGTGGGGTGGGGTGGGGATGGGAAATCCTTCAGTGCAGGCGCGCACTTTCTTTCTTTCTTTCTTTCTTTCTTTCTTTCTTTCTTTCTTTCTTTCTTTCTTTCTTTCTTTTTTGTTTTTTGTTTTTGTTTCTTTTTCTTTTTTTGTTTTGTTTTTTCGAGTCGGGGTTTCTCTGTATAGCCCTGGCTGTCCTGGCTGACCTCGAACTCAGAAATCCGCCTGCCTCTGCCTCCCAAGTGCTGGGATTAAAGGCGTGCGCCACCACCGCCCAGCTGGCGCGCACTTTCTACTGCAACCCCTAGCTCTTTAGAATTATTGACTGTTTGTTTTTCAATCTTTCCTTGCCAACTATGGGTGTTTAGGAGCATCTGGACACCACCCACTAGTCCCAGGCGGGCCATTCCTAGGACCTGAGTTTTCCATTTCTACCAAGTTCTCAGAGGCCTCCCTAGCACCCAGTACGCTCTCGGGAATGTGGGGGAAGTTGGGGCCCCCCGCACCCCTCAGGCGCCAGCCCGTCTCACCAGTCACGCGCAGACGGACCCCATGGCGACTCTCATAGCGATCGTGGGCGTCGCCGGTGAACTCCACGCGGCAGAAGTAGCGGCCGCTGTCCGCCAGGGCGAGGCGCTCGACGCGCAGGGACAGGTCGTTGCGGCGCGGGTTGCCCAGCAGGCGGAAGCGGCCGTGCAGGCTCAGCGCCGTCTGGCACAGCTCGCTGCCCGGCGCCGCGGTGCAGCGGAACACCTGCGGGCCCGCGTACGGCTCGCCCGAGCGCCAGATGGCCGTCAGCGGCCCGTCGTAGTGGCGGTGCGGGTGCGTGAAGGTGCAGGGCAGCACCGCCGCGTCGCCAGCCTCCGCGTTCACCTCCGCGGGCACCTGCATGGACCAGCGCTGCGCCGGGGCACCTGCGGGCCAGAGACACATCAGACTTAGCATAGGGGGACCCGGTCCTTGTCCTCTTGGGGGGGGGGCGCATCTCCACTCCACTCCCCTCGACTTCCGGAGGCAGGGATGCAAACACCAGGACTCAGGCAACACTTAGTTCCTTTCTGCTGGAATTCCACTTTCTGACTTTAGAAGCATCTCCCTAGCTGTGCTCCCCCATAACTAAAAGGATGGGGGTCGGACTAGAAAGTCCTCAGACACTTCCTTGGACAGTTTGTTTCATCCTGGCGTGTGACCCACACTACCCATCAAAAAGAGTTGCTGAGATGCTATGGTATCCCGTATTACAAGATCCCTAAGGTGATAAAATCACTCACTGTGCGCCTCTGTGTTGAGCAGATCCCCCGAAGCGTCTCTTCTAGTTTTCACAAGGGATCCTAGAGACAAATGTAGATAGCCTGTTACATGTTAATACACTGAGGCGCAGAAAAGTTAAATAATTGGAGTAACTGCGATGTTGAGGCAAAGTCTGCGTCCCACTCAGACCTGCCTGGACCCAGAGCCTGTATTAGAACGCCCTAAAGGCATGAAGCTGTGATTCACCTGAAGGGCTAACAGTCTTTATTTGTAGTTGAGAAACCCAGACCCTGGGGGGGGGGGGGGGGGCGGTGCTTTGAAGCACACCAGTAGAGTTACAAGTTCCTTTAGAATCAGAGCCAGCCCAGGTGAACTGCGTCCTGGCTGGCTGCTTAAAAGGCAGAGAAAGACCCTCGTGGTGGGTACTTTAACATGGTGGGTACACACTGCATTGTACCTCAAGACCAGTGGTTCTCAGCCTTCCTAATGCTGCGACCCTTTAATACAGTTCCTCATGTTGTGGTGACCCCAACCATAAAATTATTTTTGTTGCTACTTCATTGGTGTAATTTTGTTACTGTTATGAATCATAATATAAATATCTGATATGCAGGTAGTCTTAGGTGACTCCTAGGAAAGGGTCAGTCAACACCCTCCCCCCCAAAAGGGCGTGCGGCCCACAGGTTGACACCTCTGCTCCAGCCTCACTTTGCCCACCACCTGGTGAACCACATTCTTCAGAATGCGGAGCCAAGGGTTGTGGAAGCTGAGCCCTGCTTCCAGTTCACCCAGTGCTGGCAAACCATCGGGCTCTGTGTTGCTGTGTTTATGGAGGTGTTCAGTCTCAGAAGGTTATGCCAGGGGTGGTACCTCCCCAAGAGGAGGCAGGCGGTTGAGCCTGCCCAGTCAGTGCCCTGGGGCACAGTGCACAAAAGGGACCTTTACAGGGAGTAATTGGGCTTGTATTATACACAGTCCCTTTATTTATACCACACCACCATGCCATCTGTCCTGAAAGCACCCAAGAGGAGAAAGACAGGGCAGAGAGTGTTATAGATGTGTACATGAAGGCCAACATCCAGGCAAGGAAAGAGAAAAGCCAGTTCTTCCTGATGCTAACTAAGCCCAGTGCTCTTTGTGGTCAGTGAGCCTCAATGACTTCTTGGGTTGGAATGCCCTCAAGCCACCGCTGCTAGTCCATCTCCTGTAGAGCCCATACACCTGTGGATCGACAGAACCACACCGGAACTGCCACTGCTTTCGGGAACATGTACAGGTCCCAGCTGCCGCTTGCAGAAGCTCATTATGGTGGCTCTTGGACTCATTACCTTTTCCTGATGGGAGAGGATGGCTCACCTGCCCCCATCCCCCTTTCCCTTCCATTCAAGTCCCGCCCCGGGTGGCCCTAGTGTGCTGCACCTGCAGAGTGCAGCGAGTTCTTGTGCACCTTGGGCTGGAATGCTGAATGTCCAATCTGATCCTGCTGTGGGCACAGAGCTGGAAGACCATCGAGTTAAACCCCAGTTCCTGTTTCACACGGCCTGTTCTTAGGCTTAATCTCTTTTAGCTCTGGACAAGTTGAACTACGTGTTTGAATTCAAGTCGGGGGCTGGACGTTTATCCTTAGTAAGAACGTGTTTGGCTGCCTTTCAAATGTGAGAAACCTGTGTGATGATTGCGCTGATCCTGTCAGGACGTCTAGCTGAAGAAAGTTTCCTTAGGTCTGTCTGTCTGTCTGTCTGTCTGTCTGTCTGACAGTGTAGCTCAAACAAGCCACAAGTTCAACTTGCAATCTTCCTGTCTCAGCTTCCTAACAGCTGGGACTATGAGTGTGCACCCTCAGCCCTACCTCAGTTTTCCTGTACTCCCTACCCTCTGTGACCTTAGGCTTGAATTCTGCATCTTGCAAGCTCATGGAGTCAGGCACGGATTGCCCACACATTGTCTGCTATTGTGCATTCATCAATTCTGCAAACATTTATTGGATACTTCCGCACGCTGCGCCAGGTGCTGGGATATGAGCTGTGGGGACAAAGATGAACAGGGTCCCCTATCATCGAGCTGGAGAAAGATCAGTGAACATGTAATTAGGCTGTGCTCTGCCAGGTGCTCTGATGAAAGATACAGACAATATTGCCTTAGTCTGAACATGGTCGCCAGCCTACTTTCACTTGCCAGATCTCTCCTATTCAACCTCTGTTATCTGATGAATCACCCTTGCCAGAATAGTCTCTGAGCACCCAACCTAGCTCTGGTATCTCTCCCCTGTACCCTGGGATGAAAGGGGGTTAGGCTTTCAGAAGGATGAGGGCTGGTGGAAAGAGTTGCAGGGATTGGAAATAGCAGGCAGGGGTTGTAGAGCCCAACAGAGAGGAGGTATGTGTATGCAGAGTCCAGAGAATGAATTCCACGGAGACCTGGGCTTGACAGTCTGTGCACGGGGAGCAGGGAACCAAGCTGTAAGGTACGACTGTGAAAGACATGGCAGCCTGTGCAGAAAGCCTCAATGTTCAGGAGGAGAGTTATTAGGCGTTCAGGCCACTTTTACCTACATCGGGAGGTTGGTTTTTTGTTTGTTTATTTGGGTTTTGGGTTTTGGTTTTTGGTTTTTTTGTTTTTTTTTTGTTTTTTTGTTTTTTTGAGACAGGGTTTCTCTGTGTAGCCCTGGCTGTCCTGGAACTCACTCTGTAGACCAGACTGGCCTTGAACTCAGAAATCCACCTGCCTCTGCCTCCCGAGTGCTGGGATTAAAGGCGCGCATGCGCCACCAAAGCCTGGGTCTACATAGGGAGTTAAAGATACTTGGGACCCTGTCTCGAAAAAACTGGCAAAGGCAAGCATGAAGCCTGGCTCTCAGAGGGGGCAGAGAATGCATGAGGGGCTGTGGAGGCCAGACTGCTGAAGAAGGCGGGGGGGGGGGCATTGTGAGTCATTCTCTACCTCACTTAAAACACATAACAGCCCCAGGAGATGTTGTCAATGGCCCGTTTTAGAGAGGGGGAAACTGAGGGCTTGGAAGGCCCAAGCGACTTCTCAAAGTCAGCTGGTGACTGACAGTAGCAGAACCACAGCTTGCCCCTGACGGGCTCTGCACCCCCATCTCCCTGCCCCCCACCACTGTGCCCAGTTGCTTAAGAACAAGTGCAAAATATTCTTTTGTTTCCCCATGGGGGGAAAAAAAACCAAAAACAAACTTCTGTTCACTTGATTAAACAAAAATAAAAGAAGCTGCATAGAAAGTTTAAACTCCAGAGACAAGGCCTTTTGTTTTGTTTTTAAGAAGGCTGCAAAAAAAAAAAAAAAAAAAAAAAAAAAAAAGAAGGCTGCAGTAGTGGATACAGTATCTCCTTGCTGCAGTAGCGGATACAGTATCTCCTTGCTGCAGTAGCCGATACAGTATCTCCTTGCTATTTCTCTGTAGACTACATGCTACATTCAGAAGCTCACACAGGTTTGCTTCTCCACTGCCTCCTCACCTGCTCCTTGCCCGGCAGGCCTGCAGCTTGTGAGAGTAACATTTAAGGTTTTCAATGGAAAAGCCCCCAAAGGGGGAGAGGGCTTGCAAGAAAAAACAATACCTTTTTGTCCTGAAGTTTGGGGGAAATTCCCCTAGTTACCCACTCTATGAGGAACTCTGAAATACCCCAGCAATGCCAAAAGCAGTCAGAGGAGGCCAAGATCCCAGGTAGGTGAGGGCTCTGCTGCCAGCGGAGGCATGCTGGTGACATATCGCTTCAGTTGGCTTTGCCAGGAGAAAATGGTAATAGAGGCTTAACTTAGTCGCTCTAACATCAGGCAGCATGCCTCTGTGAATTCCTCACAGATCTTCATCCTGCTGTGAAATATTCTAAAGTGTGCTCTAAATGGATGGCGCAGGTAGAGATGGCTCGAGGAGCCTAAGGGAGCACTGAGACCCTTCATTCAGAGGCTCTGTTTTAGCTTCCATTAGCAGATACAGTGCTTCCTGCTCATGTGCTGAGTGGGTTCAAAAGAGAGAGATGCTCTGTCTTAGGCAGAATCCTCAGGGGCCACCCTGAGGACTCAAGGCAGAAGGCGAGAAGTCCTTAGCAGGTATTGACCAGAGAACAAAGACATTGCTTTGGCAGAGCTCCTAGCTCCTGGCTTCTGGTAGTATTTACCATCACCTCTGGCAGCCCGTGAGTGCCTGCTAAAAAGTGTCAGGCATGACTCCCTGACTGAGACTGTGGCGCTTTCAGTAGGGTCTCTCGTGTGTGTTGTGTCTGGAAGCATCCAGGGGTCAATGAGAAGCCCACATCCTTGTTGCCCGAAGTGTCTGCCTCCAGAGCTGGGCTACCAGGGATGGTGGGACCATGCTGGCTTTGGTACAGCAGAGCCTAGGTGACCATTCCAGCTCTGGTAAGGAATGAAATGTTAGAGAGTGGTTTCTCTTTCTAAGGCCATTTAAGGAATGACAGCAGACATCCACTAAGCCGGGAAGGAATCACCAGAAACAATGAAATCCCAGAGCAGAAATGATATAGTAAAAATATCATTTACTGAGGAAAACCATAGAGCCATGACTCACCATGATCTCATATCAGGCTGAGTGACATGATATCATATCAGGCCGAGTGACAGGTGCTTTGTTAGAAGATAGCCCGGGGATGAAATGACCAACAATGACATTACGGGGAGGAATAAACCCAGAGAACTGTGACTCATCATGTGTGCCCTACACACAGATGGAGCATCATTGTCTTCAATGCTGTCTTGCTTCCATGGCATGTCCCTTAGATGGAGCGTCAGGCGCTCTAGCTCTGGCTTGGAATTGACTGTGGAACCTTAGGTGAGTCTCAATGCCTGTTGGATTGCTAGGTCCTCCATGAAAAACTATTTCTGGATGTTTACACAAGTGACCAAGTCTAAAATTCTGGCTGGCTGAGTGTACCAGTTCTTCCTGCCACAATGCCATTCCTCCTGGTAACACATGGTGACTACCACCTTACATTATCTCTCCCCAATGTTCAAAAGTATGGTCCTAGTATTCAATAGGCTGATGCAGGGAGATATTAAATTCAGGGCCAGCCTAGGCTGCATAATAAGCCCTAGGTCAACCTGGATTATATAATAAGACTCTCAAACAATTAAAAATTTAAGAAAAAGACCTACTGGAAAAGGTTCCACCTTACAGCTCCCTCAGAGCTGTGCATCATGTGACCCACTGATGCTCCTTGCGTGTCCCTCCAGGGGGGCTTCAGTTCCCACATCTTCTAATCATGATGCAGCCGGGGAGAGTTTAATGCACTATCCCAAAGGCTCCCTGGAGTAGAAAGACAAAGGAGCCCAGCTGCAGAAGGTGAGTCGAAACTGGACGGGATCAGAATTGGAAACCTTTGCTTTGGCCACAGCTGATCAAAGATTTCCACTGGTCCCTCGATGAGGATGGAGGCAGAGATTTGCAGGGAGTCTATGTTGACTGTCTGTGAGGTGCTGAACACAGTCACACTTCTTCTCAGGGTGTGGTGGAGTACGAACAGGCACCATTCAAGCCTCTTCTGATGTCTCCATATGGTTCCGTTAAAGGTGTACCAGACAGTCCAGACAGGAAAGTGAACATCATGGTGGGGTAAGGGCCAAAGAATGACACTCAAAAAGATCAGGCTGGCTATGGTGGCCTTTATAGGACAGTTCTCTGTGATTTGAGGGTTGGATGTAGAATGAGGCCAGGTGGGGAGTCACAATGAACTGACTGTTCCTCCAGGAGGGATAGCATCATGTCCGTGAGAACCGGAGTCCATCAAAACCTTGTGTTTCTGCCTCTCTCCCCCACCCCCTCGACTCCAGTGATTACATCTCCAGTGGACATGGAGTCAGCTTGAAGAGTATGACTATCTGTAAGGGACCATTTTCCTCAAAACTACCTGGGCATGTTAGCAGGGTGTTCTCAAGCGTGCTTCCAGTGGTGCTCTCTTGGGCATTGTGGTACCCAGAGAGCCAGGTTTCCAAGGAGAAGCTATGTTCAACCTAGTCATCAAATGTCACCTATAGGTGGCAGGTCTAGCGGGGGTATGCTGCTGTTCATTGATCACCTTGTTCCACCTGGCTCTCCTTTAGCCATTTTTTTTTGTTTGTTTGTTTGACCTTGTAGGTGGCAGGATAGCTTGTCAGTGGAGAAAAGTTGAGAGGAGGAAGAAGATATGGGCAGCAGGAATTCTATTCTTTAATGATGTGCCTGGAAGGTTCCAGGATGGGTGAGTCTAAGGGATGTGACTAGAAGGCCTGGTTGCTCTCCGTCTCCCCTCGGGCCTCTCCTTTAGCCCTGCTTCTCCAGCCATGTGGGTGTGACATGGCTGTGAATACGATCCAGTCACTGGAGCTGATGGAGATGCAGAGGCACAGGCTGGTCTTGTTCTGCACCGAGCGCCTGACACAGGGTGTGTTCACGTAGCTGTCCTGCCCTGGTATCCAGGGTGGTTCTGGTTCTGCTCTGTTTCCCTCCTCTATGCAGGGCTTCCTCAGTTAAGCAGACTTTCCCACAATGCTTTCTGGGAACAGGAAAGACCTACTCACTAAACTTTCCATTTCCCCCTGGCCTCAGTGACCTGAGTGACAGGAATTGGTTCTCTAGGGCTCACGAGAGTTAGACAACTGGCAGGCCCATGGCTGATGAATACCAGCGCCAGCATTTGAAGTTTGCACCCGATATCAATTTTATGTCCTTTGCAATGCACAAATCCACCAGTCCAGGTCGGGACATGATTACCCCCTTAGAACTCACCCTCACCACACAAAGATGTCTCAGCCGGGTCACCTGGAGAAAAGACAGACTTAACTGATCCTCATCTCTTCCACTGTATAATGGCACGGTATAAGTTGGAAGAAAGAGGGCTGAATCCACACACACAAATGTTCGTATATCATTTCTACCTGACCCCACCCCAGCAGAGTTGACTGACAGCTCAGAATGCCCTGACCTCAGCATATGGCAACATGGTGGCCATGCAGGTGATGGAGCAGGTACTGCTGAGCAGGAGGTTCTAGGATGGAGTTAGTGAAAGGATGGCTTGGGAGAGGAGGGCTTCTGAGCTCTGTTTGCCATTTGTCCTGGACACTCTCATTTGCACTGGGCATTGACACCCCCTGAGGAGGTGGCTGGCAATGCTGCTGCTTGATTGTGATTCTGAAGGTCATGGATGGAGCCAAAGAGTTTGCATTCGAGAAGTACTGTTCCCAGGGAAGCGTTCCCACCCACCCCATAGTGTTTGTGATGGCTGGTCCTAGTTGTCAGCTTGACTACAGTAGGAATGAACCACAATCTGGAAATGGAGGGCGCACCTGTGACCCAGATCTCGAGGCTGGAAGATACAGGCTTTCTTCCCAATACATCTGTTGGAGCCTACTTCTTCAGGTTTCCAGCGTATACAAGAAGATCAGCTGAAACACCCAGGCTCATGGGATTGAACAACTGCCAGATTCTTGGACTTCCCATTCACAGCTGCCCATTGTTGGCTCAGTTGAACTGCATACTATCAGTCATTCAAATACATTCTCTTAGTATAGAGAGACATTTCATAAGTTCTGTAACTCTAGAGAGCCCTGAGTAATAATGGTGTTCCTGTTAGCAGGTTAGTGCGCCCTGTCTTTGGCCTGATTCCCCACACAGAACAATCTTCATGTTTGTTCCCACACACCCACAAGCTCTTCTCTCCTTGTCCCTGAGACAGCTGGACGCCACCAACACCCAAAGTATGTCCAGAGCCTGCACCATCTTTTTCATCCCAGGGAGTTAATCCCCTCGCAGAAAAAGATAGAGATATGGTGCATACTGAGGTTTGTGAAATCGGGGCCCTGCCCCAAGTCACTTGGAAACCTAAGACAAGGCCAATATTTGGCCCCCTGCCCCTTGTCACCACAGCCCTGTAATCCAAAGCCTTTCTCCTGAACAGAACTGGAGGCCTGGAGGCAAACTCGGCTGCTGAATTTTGAGGGTAGACTACCTAGCTAAGATTTGTTCTATTTGGCTCAGAATAAATAGGGGAAACTCACCCATCTGGAGCACACAGGCCAAGCAGGCCAGGAGTTGGAGGGACCCCTCCATGCTCTGACGCCTGCAGACCCAGCAGCCCTCTACCCAGCCTGGTCACCACAGAGAACCTTCTTAGTGTGCTGTGACAAAGGCAGGTGGGTGTGCTCTGTGCCAAGTCTGCAGGGCCGCTGGGCTCTAAGCAAACTGGAGGAGCTAGGCAGCCGCAGCCAAGTAGCCAGCGGTGTGAGTTGGCAGGACCCGTGCGCCTTAGTCATGTGGGAGACAAACGGGAAGCTCTGGGGTGAGTCTCCCAGGGAAGAGTGGTGGAGCAGAGGGGAAGAAGACAGGCCTGGCTCTTCCAGCCTCTCCTCCTCTTTCCTCTCATTTCTCAACCCATCCTACATTTTTAGCAATTCTAGATGGTTTTCTCTCCCTAACTCCACTTTCTATTTCCTCTTTAAAAAAAAAGATTATATATATGTGTGTGTGTGTATATATATAATATATATAAAAAGATTATATATATATAATGTAAGTATTACATGTAAGCACAGTGTAGCTGTCTTCAGACACACCAGAAGAGGGCGTCAAAGCTCTTGGTTGTAAGCCATCATGTGGTTGCTAGGATTTGAACCTAGGACCTTCGGAAGAGCAGTCAGTGCTCTTAACTGCTGAGTGGTCTCTCCAGCCCTAGTTTTTCCTCTTAAAAATATATTGTTTTCTGCAAACATGTTGTCAAAGGGTGAAGGACCCTGTCCAGGTAGTAACAAGTTTGTTTCCCATTGGAATTTGTCAGGGTTTGGTAGGAAAAGATCAGACTGGCACAGACTAGCAGACGATTCTGTTTGTGACCAGAGCCCTCTCCAGAGGGTCTGTCGCTGAGTGTAGCACATCTGTGCTTAATGGTTGTGAGGGTTACCCCTGAAAGGAATCTCATTAAATGTGGATTCGGATGGTCTAGTTGGGCAAGTCATTTTCATCTCTAACAGGCCCCAGGTCAGGCCAAAGCTTTTGGTTCTCAGAAAAGTAAGAGGTCTCACCATCCTAGGAGCCATTGTGTGGCATGGTTAGGCGGACCAGGTCAGAGCCCTTGGGAAGGAGAAGGAAAGACTCTGGAAGCTTATTTGATGTGCGTGCGTGCGTGCGTGCGTGCGTGTGTATGTGTGTATGTGGTGTGTGTGTATATGCATATTGTGTGTATGTGTATTGGTGTGTGTTAGTGTGTGACTATGTCATGTGTGTGAATGTGTGTGTGATGTGTATGTGTAGAAGTGTGTCTGTGTGTGTGTGTGTATGCATATTGTGTGTATGTGTATTGGTGTGTGTTAGTGTGTGACTACATCATGTGTGTGAATGTGTGTGATGTGTATGTGTAGAAGTGTGTCTGTGTGTGTGTGGTGTGAGTGGTGTGTGGTGTGCGAGTAGTACGTGGGAATGTGTATGTATGTGTGTGTGTGTTTGTGTGTGTGGTGTGTATGTGTATATGTGTGTGTGTGTTAGTGTGTATGAGTGTATATGTGTGTATGCTTGTGTGTATATGTTAGTGTGCATGAGTATATATGCATGTGTTAGTATGTGAGTGTATATATGTGTGTGGTATGTGTGAGTAAATATGTATATATGTGTGTGGTGTGTGCATGTGAGTGTGTATTTATATATAGTATGTTTGTATGAGTGTGTATGTGTGTGGTGTGTGCATGAGAGTGTGTGTATGTGTCTGTGATGTGCGTGAGTGAATATGTATATGTGTGTGGTGTGTGTATGAGAGAGAGTATGTGTAGTATGTTTGTGTGAGTGTGTATGCATGTGGTGTGTGCATGTGAGTATGAGTGTATATGTCTGTAGTGTATGTGTGAGTGTATATGTGAGTGTGTATATGGTGTATGTGAATGTGTGCATGTGAGTATGCGAATGTGCAAGTATGTGTGTGTGTATGTATGTATGTATGTATGTGTGTATGTATGTATGTATGTATGTATGTATACCAATGGTACTGGGGGACCACTGTATCCACAGAGTAAAGTGTGATGGCCAGTTATAAGGGTGAACTCTACTTGTGTGCCTCATTCTACACAGAGATCACAACAGTAAGGTGGGGATCTCATGTGAGTTCTTCCTAATGTTGGACAGCAGTGGGGTTTGCAACCTTGGGAATGACAGAATGAGATGTAGTTCATGTGACAAAGCTTGTGAAAATTTTGTCAGAGTCAGGCTCTCACTACTTAAAGCCAGTCCATCAGTGAGGCAGGATGACAACAGAGTGCTCCTGAGACTGTCACAGTGGTGGTTTGGGTCCTCCAAGTACGAATGGGAGCTCCATTGTCCTAAGTGACCATTGTCTCCTAGGTGAGAGCCAGGATGAAACATGCCTCAGTAGTGATGTGGCTTGCCCATGGTCCTTTCTAGATTTTGCTGGCCTCTTCCAGCCTTTAGTGCTATCTTGGGAGAGCTGGTCTTTAGGAAATTTGTACTATTAGCTTAAGAAAATAGACTTGAGACATGATGGTGATGGTGATGGGGACACTTGGAGGGTGGGTGGCAGATCTGTTCATTGTGGCAGAGTGGGGCCGCCCTCTGCTCTGGGGCTTTCTAGCTACACATATAAACCAGCCCCCCCTTCCTCTTTCTCCATCTCCCCACTCTCTCATCCCTCTCTTACTCTTTCTCATCATCTCTTTCTCTCTCTTTCTCTAACTCTTCTTTTCTCACTCACACCTTACCTGGCCAGCCTCCTACTTGCTCCAGTGTTATGGCAATAACATCCAAGCTGACCTCCCTTGAAGGACAATATTTGGTGAAGCAGTTGGTGGGAAGGAATCTGGTTCATGCAAGGTTTGCTCTTAGGAAGGTGGAGACAGGCTTGAGCCCTTGTCAAAGCTCCATCTATGGGATTTAGGAATGAAAAGGAATTCTGTAGGGGATAAGAGCAGGGCAGGACCCTGAGTCGGGTCTTCAGCATACAGTGAAAGTCTTTTCTTCTTCTTCTTCTTCTTCTTCTTCTTCTTCTTCTTCTTCTTCTTCTTCTTCTTCTTCTTCTTCTTCTTCTTCTTCTTCTTCTTCTTCTTCTTCTTCCTCCTCTTCTCCTCCTCCTCCTCCTCCTCTTCCTACTCCTTCTTCTTCCTCTTCCTCCTCCTGCTCCTCCTTCTTCTTCCTCTTCCTCCTCCTCTTCTTCTTCTTCTTCTTCCTTTTTCTTTTCCTTTTCCTTTTTCTCTTCCTTTTCCTTTTTCTTTCTTTTTCTTTTTCTTTTTTTTTTCTTTTTCTTTTCTTCTTCTCTACACAGCATAATGGTCCTGCATCCCCTGAAGCTAGCTCCTGTAATTCTTTTTAGCATGACATAGAATGTTTCCTCAGGCTAAAACCTACCTCAGTTTACATGATTTCTGTTGACTGATGCATAGAATTAAAGACGGGGACAAGGGTCACTAGACACTTTAGGTTCTGTAAAGTTGATGAAAGATTATATATCAGTTAACATCTTAACCATTGTGGTGTGCTGCAGACCCTCTTTGGTCCCTGTCTGCATGGAATGGGCCTCTGGTTGCAGGTGGACAAGGAGTCGGCGGGAATTGACAGGCAGACTCGACATGAGGGAGTGTGGATCTGAATGTAATTTGTCAAATTGAGCATCAAACTTTTTATACAGAAGAAAATAGGGAAGTTGGGTGACATACCGGCCAGGTACAAAGAGGTTACTGGATTCTTACACAAAACAGAGGAATGCAAACACGGAAGGCCTGGCAGGAACCAAATGGGATAAAATTCAATGTTAATCACAGGGATCAAAAACAGCTCCACCTAAGGTCCACTTAATCTTAGAAGCCAGGGGCAAGGGCTTCGTGCCCTTGCCATAGTTCCTCCTCTAGTCTATTGTATAGTCCACCTTCCCCCTAGACCATTGTAAATACTTGTGTATGGGTGTAACTCAGCTACCTATAGTTCTAAGTATCTACTCTGGTTCATCTTTAGGTCACAAACTTCCTTCTTCCTAGATAATGGTAAATTTCTGTGTAGGGCAGCGACTTAGCTATCTACGCCCAGGGTCGGATCAAGGACTGCCTAGAATCTAACTTAGCTATATGTCAAAATGTCAACCCTTAGGAGCTCTTGTAATAAAGCAATATTAAGGGAAAGCACACAGATCCGTTTACCAACTAAAGCAAGGACATTGGAGCATTCTTTATACAGGATGCCATGGTTCCAGGAGACTAAGGTTCCATGAACTTTTCTGCCTCGAGACAGAGCCCAGGTTTTCGGGGCTTGTCGCGCTTGTCACTACTGGAGTGGATGTAGCAGTGGTGACCTTATCTTTGCGATTTAGAATGCTGGAAAAAAGGAAGGGAGGGAGGTAAAGGGCTTAGGGAAGGGCACGAATCTTACAGGGCAGGAGGAGTTGGTAAACTCTACCCAGGACAACTCCCTAAAGGAGTGGCTTTGCAACACCAGGGTATTTCTTATCACAGTAGGTCTGGTTTACAGCAAGAGCTCTTGAGAAACAATAAATGGAGAAGACGTTTACCTGGCTAGGTAGGCAGGTAAACTAGCAGTTGATATTCTCAAAGCTCGGTCTGGGTTTCCAATGCCCAGTTATTGAAGTGTGTGTGTGTGTGTGTGTGTGTGGTGAGCAGGCCTTTGTCACCTAGAGTGTGTCTCCTTTGTTTTTTTGGTTTTTTTTGAAACACTTCAGTGGTCTGCCATGGACCACCCCAGTCGGGTATGGGGGTGTCCCTGGAATGAGGGTCCTTGAAGCTAGGTGGGTAAGGATTCGGCAGTAACAAACAGAAACAAACACAGAGGCAGTTTGAATCTGAGTGTACTTTGCAGCTCTCAAGCAGGGGATTTTATACATTAAAAAAACCAAACATTATATCTCTCTTAGAAACTATATCTAGTGAAACAATCACAAATACCAACAAAAATCATTTGGCACAGTAAAGCACAAAAATCATCCAAGCATTACAACTCTGAAGCTATGTATTCAGTGAATCACAAACAGAACAGGCAACATCATTATAAATCATCAAAATATAACAATTCTAAAAGGATGTATTCAGTGGGGGCTGTCGTCCAAGGCTAGTGGCATATTCCCAGGAGCAGGTTAATAAATCTTTAAGGGTCAGTGCTCTTAACCGCTGAACTAACTCTCCAGCCCCATGGTCAATTATTATTTAACATCTAGTGCCTGATTTTTTTAAAAATAAATCTTCAATGTATAAATTTGTACTATTTTAATTCTTTTTAATTAAGGTCTTCTTTACCATATACCAAAATCCACCTCCAATGACACACGTGTAGCCATATGAAATTTTATTGTTGGGAAAGTTTTTATCTATCATAATAGTTTTGTAAATGATTTAGAAAGTAAAGCGTTGGTTTCCCTGGGGATAAGGTCATGTTAGTGACCCCATCTCTAGGGATGGTTTCTTACCCATTATTCTCTCTTAAGATCTTGGCCTAGGCTACCAGGACCATGTAAATAAGAAAAAGAATAAGAGAAAACAAAGCAGATAGATTGCCATGAGAACTACGGCTCAATATTTTTTTCTCCGGCGAAGTTCCACAACCTGTACCAGGAGGCCTCCCCCTTTTGGGGTCAATCGCCTCAGTCTATAAAACTTGTCACACAGATCCTACTGGAGGTGGTGTGGCAGTGGCCTGCACCCCCTTGCTGGTTGTTCCTAGCTATTTTTATTTTACTTGTTTTTTTGACGGGATGTAGCATTTATTGATGAACATGATGAAAGCCAAGGCTTGCAACCTGTCCACAGGATCACGACTGGAAATTTATTGGATCCCAAAGCCACTGGCGGTGAGTGGCTTCTCAGTTACCATGTCTTCAGATCTTTCCACATTCATGTTGAGAAGGCCCTGTTTCTCTGAGATATTGATCTGTTACTAGGGAGCTTGAATTTGATCCTGCCTTGGCCCCTAATGTCAGATGGTAGACGGCCATGATGACCTGACTGATGTAAACCCTGGTTCCTGGGTCTCTGGGGCTTTGCAGAGGCTCCCGTGTACTTCTCTAGCCTAGAGTGAGGACAGGGTAACTTTGAGACACAAACATCTGGTGGAAAGCAAAGTCCCCAAGGTCCCTTTGGGCAACATAAGCAATCGACTATTTGCTCTGCCGAGGAGGGTGCCAGTGCAGCCCCTGAGCACAATAGCTCCTTGGAGTTAGACATGTACTCTGCAGGTTTAACCTCACATTGGTTTATATGCTGAATGTTGTCAGGTAAGTAGAACGGAAGACTGAAGACGAGCCTTCCAAAGGTCACCAGATGGTCTGGTTTCTGTGTATGGAGAGGATTACTTAGCAGTTAACGTCATAGGCAGGTAGGTGGGGCTTCTCTCTAGAATTTAGAATGTCTCAAAAAAGGATTAGGAAAGGGTGGAAGGGCAAAGGACAGGAGACGTAAGCAGCTCTGCAAGGACAACTCCCCAAAGGAGTGGCCCTAGGCCGCTGGGCAGGCTGCTTGTGTTTTACTGGTAGTTGGATGGTATACACACTGTCTAAATTGAGACACTTGTGTCTGGGGCAAATGTTAAATTGTCAAGATACCGGTACAATAGTCATAAATCAAGACTGTTTCTGAAAAACTAGTCTGTTCTTGTCTTTTTCTAAGACCTCTCATGTATGAGTGTACTTCCTACAGAACGTCTTAAGGTTTCTCTGATCAATACGCAAATACCCGGGGTAGGCATGGAAGATGGTAGAAGGACCAACGCAAAACAGGACCGTGGTTGTAGGACTTTTTTTATTTAGGAGTGCTCTGTGCGTGATTTTATGACTTAAAGATGACATGAAAGGCATTTGTATTCAATAGAAATGGCACATCAGGCTTTTCATTTTAATCTTTTCTACGTCAGTACTTTGCAGTGTGATCAGCTTTCAAGACACTGGACAAAGGGAGGCAGCGACACCATTGTCTTATCATAAAACAGAATCACAGGAGTGATAACCCTAGGTGTAACGACTTACTACCTTGGTCCATTAGATTACTGAATGAGTCTGCAATTTACCGTGGGTCTGTTAGGATGTAATCCCATCACAACGGAGTAGCATCATTATTTTCCACTTTCTCTTTCTATGTTCCTTTGCCTCAGTTTCTCCTGTAGTCGCTTTTCGGGAAAGATTGGGATGTATGTGGTAGGGTCTTGGAGGGGAGCTGTGAATGAATGCTGGCGTCCCAGGGAAGAGAGCATGTGTGTCTTGGTGGCTGTGGTGATTTACACGCCTTATACACATGACACAACCTGCTGAAGGGTAGGCAATGCCCCTGTGCGAATGCCCGGGCAAAGCCAAGGAAAGATTGGAACATGAAAGAAAGATCGATTCTCGGGAGCTTGGGCTGCTCTCAGCCAGGTTGAATCTGGAGGGAATGAAGCTCAAGCCAGCCTGTGTCAGAGAAATTGAAGTGTGTGTCAGGAGCAGCGGGTGGGATGTTCTGACAAGGCAGAAGGTAGGGGAGTGGCTGTGTCTTGAGGTAGTGGGGTTAAGGCTGCAGGCTGGTGTGAGCGTTTATTTGTCAGCAATGGCTGTTTCTAGTCTTATCCCAACTAGACAGGCATGCAGTCACTCAGGGCCAGAGCAGACATGGGCAACTAGAAAGTCAGCTGTCTGCTTGGGTAGAGACTTTAGCGAGCAGGACTTTCTCTGATATATAACATGGGGACTTAGTGAGCCACGCTCTTGCCAGTCTTATGCTGAGAGCAGAGATACGAAGCTGAGGGTGTCTAAGTCAGGATAAATGAGGCCTCAGCCTCTGGCTAGCTTCTGAGGAATGTTCCTCCTACGTCTTGTCAACATTTCCCCTTTTGTAGAAATGCTATTTTCGGCTTTCTGTGTCATTTTCCTCCCTTCATCTTATTGGTCATAGAAGAAGAGCTTCGGTGCCTTCCAAGAGAGCACAGCCTCCACAGCAGACAGCGGAGGGACCGAGTCCAACTTTGTAGTCATCACAGGGAGACTTTGGGAAGCATCTTACTTTATGTCGAGAGAGACATAGTCTTTCATTTTGAGTTCCATCCACGTGGAATATACTTATTCAGAATTGTTTGACTGTGTGTGTATATGTGTGTATGTGTGCCTGTGTATGTGCCTGTAGGCTATGTGTGTGTAGGGCAGAGTTTGACATCAGGTCAATCTTTACCTTACTGAGTCAAGGTCTGTCAGTTGAGCACAGCACTTGCCTAGTTAGCTAGTCTCTCTACCCAGTTTGTCCTAGGGATCCTCTATCTCCACCTTCACACACTGAGAATACATGTAGATGTATACACCTACTCAAATATGAGTGCTGGAGATCCAAACTGTAGTCCTCATATTTGTACAACAAATGCATTATCTACTAAACTGTCTCCCTAGTACTAGATTCAAATCTCAGTGAAGAAAGAATATACGTTTAAGAACTAGACAGAAAGGCTGGAGACGTACAGATGGCAGAGTACCTGAATAGTGTGTACAAAGCTCTGGGTTTGATCTAAAGCCTCAAATGAAAGTGGGTGTGGTCAGGAGAACATGGTCCACTGGTACAACTAGTCAGGGCTCACGTGGGTTCATGTGGCTGACCATAGCAAGCACGGGCTTTACAAGGGTCTGCGCCAGTCTCCTGCACCTATGTTATGGCCATTAGCTTGGTGTTCTTATGGACTCCTAACAGTGGGAGTGTGCGTCTCTGACTCCTTTGCCTGCTCTTGAGAAATCTTCTCCAAGGGCTGCTTCGTCCAGCCTTTTCCTTGTCTATGTATTTCACTTTGTCTTGTTTGGAGTCCTGCTCTTTTCTGAAGAGAAATGGAGGCAGGGAGGAGCTGGGAGGAGTGGACGGAGGGGGTACTGTGATCAGGATCTATTGTATGAGAGGAGAATTTATTTTAAATTTTAAAGGTGGGGAGGGGACTGGGTGTGGTGGCACTCACCCTAGTTCCAGTGCTCTGGAAGTTGAGGCATGAGGGAGGACCAGATTTTTTTTTTTTTAATATTAATAGTGGAAAAGAGATTCCCGTTAAAGATTAGAATTCTCCGTGATTTTAAGCTCTTTAGAAACGTGGCAATTCAAGTGAATATACTGTTTTCTGTTAAAATGCAGACACATTTTCATTATTAGTTCGAGTTTTATTTTTTAATTTTACTACTCTTTCCAAATTAGACTTAATCATCTTATTTTATGCGCGAGTGATTTACCTGCACGTATATCTGCGCACCACGTGTGTGCTCGATGCTCACAAAGGTCAGACGAGGGCATCGGATCCCCTGGGACAAGAGTTACAGACGCTTGTGGCCTGCCCTGTGGATGCTGGGAATTGAATCTGGGTTCTTTGCAAAAGTATGTGCTCTTAACCACTGAGCTATATCTTCTGACTGTCGATTACTTATTTTTTAATAAAGATTTTTAGTCACAGTCTCATGAACTACAGGTTTGCTTGCCATTCACTATATGGCCACTGATGACATAGAACTTCTATGTCCTTCCTCTGTCTCCCAGTACTAAGATTACAGGCACAGCCCAAGCACTCTACCGACTGAGCTACAACCTCAGCTCCTTTTAGTTTTGAGAAACAACACAATTGCTTTAAAAAAAATACTATTATAAATACTATTATATATGCTTTAGAAGACTCCTTTGATCCGATTAAATGTTTTTAGCAATGTTGCAAGATACCAAAATCAAGATATAAAAAGCTTTTCTATGCACTAATAACTCACTGAAAAGGAAGTCACTAATAACAAGCCATTTGCAACAGCATAAAAGTAGCCGTAGTTAAAGCAGTATGTATGACAAGAGAAATAAGTAAAAGCTGCACAAATAGGAAAGGAAGGGAAGAAGTTACATGTCCCTGTGTGCCGAGAACATGATCTTGTACTGAGAAGACTTTTAAGACATGAGAAACCTCCCCCTGGAACTGTGTGTCAGGGAGGAGGGTCCAAGAGACTCTCAGAATAATAGTATAGGTTGTTTCTATTTCCCTTGGCTGCCTCTCACAACTTGGTGATAAAACTTTATTGCTGAAGACATTACACATTTTGGATACAGGACTTGGAGGAATAGAAATGGAGTTGACCTGAAGGCCTCCTCCCTGAGGACCGTCCGTCACAGTATCAGAAGGAGCTGGGCCAGCTGCCAAGGGAGAAAAGCCGTCAACACTCCTACCTACCTGGAAAGCCACAAACCAATGACCAACCAGGCAGGATGTGCTGCAGTAGTGGTGCATCCATCCTGGGGTTAACCAAAGCCCCCTAAGGCCCCACTCAGTAGGAGGGAGTTCATGCCTGATGCTCAACCAGTTTTTTGAGAAAACTCCATGTTGATTTCCAGTTTGCCTCTCCAGTAGCAGCAAGTAAAGTTTCAAATATATGACCTCATCTTCTATATCTATCTATCTCTTTCTATCTCTATGTATCTATGTATGTGCATACATATCTATCTATCTATCTATCTATCTATCTATCTATCTATCTATCTATCTATCTATCATCTATCAATCATCTATCTATCTATCTATCTATCTATCTATCTATCTATCTATCTATCTATCTATCTATCTATCCTGGCTGATTTTGTGTCAACTTGACACAAGCTGGAGTTATCACAGAGAAAGGAGCTTCAGTTGAGGAAATGCCTCCATGAGATCCAGCTGTAAGGCATCTTCTCAATTAGTGATCAAGGGGGATAGGCCCCTTGTGGGTGGGATCATCTCTGGGCTGGTAGTCTTGGGTTCTATAAGAGAGCAGGCTGAGCAAGCCAGGGGAAGCAAGCCAGTAAAGAACATCCCTCCATGGCTTCTGCATCAGCTCCTGCTTCCTGACCTGCCTGAGTTCCAGTCCTGACTTCTTTTGGTGATGAACAGCAGTGTGGAAGTGTAAGCTGAATAAACCCTTTCCTCCCCAACTTGCTTCTTGTTCATGATGTTTGTGTAGGAATAGAAACCCTGACTAAGACTCTATCTATCTATCTATCTATCTATCTATCTATCTATCTATCTATCTATCTATCTACCTCTCTTAACACATACACACACACATGTGCACACACACACACACACTACACGCACAACTTAACCAACTAGATCCTAGAAAGATCATAGATCTTAGAGAAGAACCAGCTACCACTATGCCCTAAACCAATATGGTATTCTCAGCTGTTATCTTTCTACCCACAGAGAAGTGCAGCTCTCACCCCTTCTCAAAGAAGCTTCTCTTCACAGCAGAAGTATCCTACTACTGTGACCCACAACTGGCCAGAAATGCAGAGAAAAGGTAAATGTAGGGTGCCCATCCCCAGCTGGTACATCTACAATGCGGCCTCTATATCCACGACTCAGGAAGCATTCTTAAGGAGAGGGCAGAAAGATTATAAGAGCCAGGATGCCGTCTGTTGGATACTTTCTTCTGGAAACAACAGGGGAAATGAACCCATGAGCCCACAAGATCTCAACAATATGTTTGCCTAAACAAGGCCAGCATAATGACAACATCAGTCAACACGCCAATATGAATGGGCATCTTCACCAGGCTCCATTCTTAGGTGCAGAGCTATAAGTAATCAATGGCTTCTGAGAGGGGGAGAATCAGCCTTCTCTAGGAATGAGCCAACCTTTTCATTCTGTCCCAAGTGGTCAGCCCTTAACATATGTGCATGAGAGCAACACTAAATGCACGCAGGACCTGAAGGAATGACCATCCAGAGACTGCCCCACCTGGGAATCCATCCCATAAACAACTACCAAACCCAGATACTGTGGCAGATGCCAACAGGAGCTTGCTGACAGGAGCATGATATATCTGTCTTCTGAGAGGTTCTGCCAGTGCCCGACTAATACAGAAGTAGATGCTCACAGCCATCCATTGGATGAAGCACAGGGTCCCCAATGAAGGAGCTAGAGAAAGTGTCCAAGGAGCTGAAGGGGTTTGCAGCCCTATAGGAGGAACAACAATATGAACTAACCAGTACCTACCCCCCCCCCCCCCCGCTCTCTGGGACTAAACCATTAATCAAAGAAAACACATGGTAGGACTCATGTCTCTAGCTGTATACGTAGCAGAGGATGGTCTAGTTGGTCATCAATGGGAGGAGATTGGGTGGGTAGAGGAGCAGGGGGAAGGGGGGCAGGGGGAGGGAATAGGGGATTTTCAGAGAGAAAACTAGGAAAAGGGGATAACATTTGAAATGTAAATAAAGAAAAATCTAAATAAAAAGAATAATTTCTCAAAAATTGAAAAAAATGCACTCAGGAGATGTGTGTGTGTGTGTGTGTGTGTGTGTGTGTGTGAGAGAGAGAGAGAGAGATAGAATAATTGTAGAAGATGAGGTCATAAATGTGAGCCTTTACTCACTGCCAGTTGGAATGTAAACTGGAAGTCAGTATGGAGTTCCCTTGAAAAACTGAAGCTAGAACTATTCTATGTCCCAGCCCTACCACTTTTGAACATCCCTAAAGGATGCTAAGTCAACACACTAGAGATGTGCTTTCATATTCATGTATCTTGCTTTAATATTCTCATAGCCAGGAAACAGAACCAGCCTAGGTGTCCAACAAAAGATGAGCGGATTTAAAAAGTGGGGAGCGTGTGTGTGTACAGTGGCATTTCATGCCGCTGTAGAGAAAAATGAGATCATAACTTATACAGGAAAACGGATGGAAGCAGGAATAATCGTTAAACGAAACAAGCGTTAACTGAAAACCGCTACTATCGCATTGTCTTGCTCGGCATGTGGAAACGTGATTTAAAATGCATGTGCATTTATATATGTATATTCACTTAGGTGAGTGTTTGTAGGTTGTGAAGCTGGAAATAAGGTCTTAGGGGAGGTGTGAAAAAGGATTAGAGAAGCACAGAAGAGAAAAGCAGAAGGGTATGAAGTGTGGGGATAGGTGGCTCAGAGGATAAAGGTGCTCACTGTTGGACTGACTGAGTAGGGTCCCAGAAACCCACATTAAAATGCAAGACAGAACTCACAGCACAATGTTGTTGTCTTCTGACTTCTGAAGAAGCACCAAGGTGTGCATGCCCTGCCCCCACAGCATTCAGGCGGACACATAATAATAATATATAAAATTAAACAGCAGCAGAGGAAGAGGAGGTCAACCAAGGGAGTCAGGGGGATGAGTGGGAACAGATGTGTCATGACATGCATGCACGAAGACAACAGGAAACAACCCAGCACCTCACTTAAAAATTATTAGTAAAAACCTTTAGGGTTTTATTTATTTATTTATTTATTTATTTATTTATTTATCCAACTTAATGTCAGTGCATTTCTGTAATCCTAGCACCAATGAAGCTGAGACTGGAGGATTACAGTTTTGAGAATAGTCTGGGCTACATGGTAATTCTAAGGCCAGCTTAAGGTTGATAACAAGTCCTTGTTTTGCACGTTAATAAGAAATAAAATATTTTGTAGAAAAGAAAGAGAAACGCTAGATATGGTGACTCCTGCCTGCGACCCCGGAGCTCCCGAGACTAAGGTAGGGTGGTGAGTTTGAGGTTAGTCCGGGCTACAAAATGAAATCTTGTCTCAACCCAAGGCACAGATCACTCCTTCAGGTCAACTTGAGAATTAACAAATTCTTCAACAAAATACCACATTTCACCTCATAGAGGAGCAAACCCTTGATGGAAACCTTGTAAGAAGACTTGAGGTGGGAAATGGACTGTGAGCAGCAGAGGTGGTTGTAGCCACACTATCATGATTGGCATGTGTGTTCCTTCTCCTAGCTGCTCTGCTCCAAGGGCTTAATTCTCTAGATGTGCTTACGTCAGTGGCAAAATATTTGTATCTGAATCTTCTCCCTGGTATTGTTTGGCTGAGGGATGGTGTCTTAGTTAGGGTTTTATTGCTGTGAACAGACACCATGACCAAGGCAACTCTTATAAAGGACAACATTTAATTGGGGCTGGCTTACAAGTTCAGAGGTTCAGTCCATTATCATCATGGTGGAAGCATGGCGGCATCCAGGCAGGCTTGGTGCAGAAGGAACTGAGAGTTCTACATCTTCATCTAAAAGCTGCTAGCAGAATACTGGCTTACAGGCAGCTAGGATGAGTGTCTTAAAGCCCACACCTACAGTGACACACCTACTCCAACAAGGCCACACCTTCTAAGAGCGCCACTCCCTGGCCTGAGCATATACACACACACCATCACAGGTGGGTTCTGAAATTTCCATGCCACAGTGGTCTTCGGGAGTAGAACTGTGTAGTTCTTCCTTTGTTCCAGCTCCTCTTAGCTCTCCTCTCTAGACCCCCCTCCTATCTTGTATCGACATGGTTGCTCTAGATCCGGTGTCCTTGCTTTTCAGGCCAGAAAATTGGGGTTTCCTGTTAGGTTAAGCAGGTAGTGAAGGCATTAATTATATCTTTCTCTCTGGCAAAAAAAAAAAAAAAAAAAAAAAAAAAAAAAATCCTAAAATGAGAAGTTTGCCCCGTATTATTCCCTTCTTCCAAGTGTCAACTTCCCTCTAGTGTTGCCTGCTTTTGAGGGCACTCCAGGGCCCATAGCCCCTTCCGCTCTCATCCCAGCGTATGTTGTTACTAATTTCAGGAAGCTGGTACCATCAGAGATCACTCAGCTACACTCATATGCAACTCATTTCAGAATCTGCTTTTATTCTATTTTACTTTTTAAGACGTCATCAGGCCATAGAGATCAGGCTGGCCTTGAACTCAGCCTTCCTTCCCAACTCCTTAAGCACTGGGATTACAGGTGTGCACTGCTTCTGGCTCAGTTCCTGAATTTTTTTTCTTTTTAATTATTCAGTTCCGTGTATGTGTGTGTGTGTGTGTGTGTGTGTGTGTGTGTGTGTGTGTTTGTGTAGGTCAGGAGACAATTTTCAGGGAGTTCGTTCTTTCTTTCCACCTGTTTTCTGAGGCAGGATCCCCTTTTGCTGTTTCTGCCACTAGTTTCAATTCTCCCGTCTCCATCTCCCATCTCTCTGGGATCACAGATGCAAACCACAGAATCCCGCCTTTGGGTTTGGAGAACTAAACCCAGGCTGTCACACGAGCACTGCAAAACTTTAACCCACAGGTCCTGACAACCACTGAGATATATTGATACCACATTGCAAAGTGCTGTTCTGGCTTCATCAAATATTCTATGAAAGGCTACTACACTGAGCAATGCTTCCAATGGTGGGCTTTCAGACACAATGTATGAGTGGTATCTTTAGAGAAGAGAGGTTTTTGTCATTCTTTTTCAAATTACAACACTATCTCCCTCTCTAGATAAGAGAAAATAATGACTATGTATACAAACAGGACTCATGACTCATGGTGCCCAAAGCCAGCCCCCACAAAGTGACTCACTGTGACTTAAGAGACGAGAGGAAGTGACCAAGTGATCAGGCTACCCGAGAATGTTTGGCTGGATTTATAGCAAATGGACTCTGATTTGGGAACGGTCTGAACTTGATTTACCAGGTCATTGGGAGTCATCTTCTGCTCTCTCTTATTTACCATCAGGAGGGCGTAAGATTCTAGGATGTGATTAGGAACAAGCAACTGAATGCAATTCGAGTTAAGTCACCCGGTCACGCAAAGTGAGGCTGGGGCTGGACGGTGAACGGAGGTGCCAGGACCATGTGGGGGGAAAGCTAGAAGTACTGAGTAAATCGGACCTTACTATGTTTATATCTCTCCTCCCTTCTCTGGTTAATGGGGTGGCATAGGGGTTAACTACTTCTGAGTGGCCCGAGTCTCAAGACTCTGTGCCAGCATTTAAGAGCTTTGAGGCAGGCGAGAGGTTTCCATTAGCTGCGCGGGACGTAAAGTGAATAAATAGATAAACTAATGAAAAAAAATGAACATATTGTTCTTCTGCATAAACTATGCCCATAGGTTATGTTCTCAAAGGACCATTCTTGTTCCACAAATCTTTAGGGATGAGCCAGGAGGTGGACCAGGAGTCAGGAATAGGAAAGACAGACAAGAAGGAACAGATTTTGAAGGGGAGACCCCCCTCGATTCTCTCCTTTAATCCTCAACCATTCAGCCAAGGGTTGGGTAGATAGGCCATACAGAGAATTCTTGTAGAGTATGTTCCTGGTGAGGACACCCCCAGAAGTGTTGACATCTTCCCCTGGGACTGGAAGCTGTAACTGGAAGCTGAGGTTCTGGAATCTAGGCTTCCCTTCTTTGACTAAGCCCTGCCTCTGCTGTATCATTGACTTCAGAGGGAAGCAGGCTGGCCTGCAGCTGCTTCTCTCATGGGTGAGGGACTTCAGGTGGGTTAAACAGCCCCAGGAGCTGAGGCAGATGCTTGAGAGGACGAGAGATGGTTGGAAAGACTGTAAGTATAACGCAACAGAAGCGAACGATGCCCTTGCATGGGTCTGCCTTCCAAGGCTCTGCCGGTCTTTGCTGATCTTCACTTGTTATGACTTTGTAGAGAGAAATGTGCCTAAAAAAAACTTCTCATGGTACTCCGGCTGCGTCCTGTCACCTCTTTGGACTCAAATCTTTGCCGTTTCTTCTGGATGAAGTCACGGTTGTTGATTCCTGTTTGGTGTTTGCCGATTGGTCTAGAATGGTTTGTGTATGTTTTGGACTGGACAGCTGATATCCTGACAATGAAGACTGAAATTGCCCCCAAAGAACTACTTCTAAACAGGTCCACACAGCTCCTGTCCTATTAACCGTCGTTCTCCCCTACTTTTGGTTGGTGGGCTAGAAGGGAGGTTACAGTGTTTAAGAACCCTTATTGAAGTAGGTTTTGAAAAAAAATCTAAAGCCTGCATCTATGAACCCTCACTGGACCAAAACTCCAAAACAGGTAACTCATTCCTGGCAGTGGGCTTTTTATTTATTAGCCTGTTATATGTCAAAAGGGCATTGATGCTCTGTGATAAGGGTAACATCATTTTAACACACACTCTCTCTATATATACAATAGTATGTAGGCTTTCATATGAAAATTTGACAGATCTTTGCTATTGTATATCCCTCTCTGTGTTCCCTTCTCTCGTCTACACACCCATTCCTTCACATAAGTATTCTCTTTTAAGGCTTTAGACCACTGTGTCCTGTCTCCTGTCCCTTGACAATCCATTCTTCATGGCCCTTTAATAATGTCCTGACCTCTATAGGCCTTCCAAATGAACATACCCAGAAATCCAAAGCCAACAGCCACCAATGAGAGAAACGTGTAACATCTGTCTTTCTGGGTCTAGCTTACCTCACACAGACTTATTGTCTCCAGCTGCACTTATTTGTCTAAAGGCTTCATAATTTCATTTTTCTTAACGGCTGAATAAACGAATCTACTTTTTGTTTTGATACATAGTGCATCCCAAAGCAACGCGAGGAGAGGAAAGGTTTTATTTGCCTTATATTTATTTCCCTGTCTTAGCCACCACTGAAGAAAGCCAAGGCAGAAACTCAAGGCAGGAACCTGGAGGCAGGAACTGAAGTAGAAGTGGCAGAGGAACTTCTTGGCTTGCTTTCCTGCTTCTGTTTCTCTTCCTTATACACCTAGAACCACTTACCCAGGGATGGTATTGTCCACAGGGAGCTACACCGGGCTCCATCAGTTAGCCATCAAGAAAATGCCCCACAAGCATGCCTACAGGCCATTTGGATGTAGGCAAATTTCCCAACAGAGTTCCCTCTTCCCTGGTGTCACCAAGAAATAGCCACCACAGCAAACCCAATGGAGGTGTACTCCACCATAAAGAAGGATGAAGTTGTGTTGTTTTCAGAAAATGGAGATCATATTAAATGAAATGAGTCAGACCCAGAAAGGCAACAGTCATGTTTTCTTTCATATTTGGACCCTAGATATTTTTTTCAAGGCAGGGTTTCTCTGTGTAGCCCTGGCTGCCCTGGAACTCACTCTGTAGACCAGGCTGGCCTTGAACTCAGAAATCTGCCTGCCTCTGCCTCCCAAGTGCTGGGATTAAAGGCACGTGCCACCACTGCCCGGCTAGACCCTAGATTTTATAGAGAGACATGAAATCATGTATACATTTGACATGAGACTGGAAGCAAGACTGTCTAGAGAAAGTGAAGGGAGTATGAAGGGTAAATAAGGTCAACATAGAGGATACATTTGAATGAAAATGTGTTTATTAAACATAGATAATCTTATATTTAACTCCACATTGGTAGGATTTTTCTTCCCAGAAATTAAAAATCATGTTATTTTTTTTTATTTTCACAAAGATAGCTTTGGGACAGTGTCATATGGCCCATGTTACCTTCACCCTAACTATGTGGCAAACATGCTTGCCTCCACCTCCCAAGTGCTGGGAATCCAGGTAAGCCATTGTCTTCAGAAGTCAGCACCCTTGCTAACGATTCATAAATCCTGTCCAGGGTATGCGCCTATTTATGTTCAGTTCTCGAGTGTCCGTGTCAATACTTAGTAGCTCTCAACTTTCCTAATGCTATGACCCATTATTACAGTTCCTCACGTTGCATTGACCCCTGATAATACATTTATTTTTGTTGCTACCTCATAACTGTAATTTTGCTATAGTTATGAGCTATGATGTAAGCACCTGTGTTTTCCAGTTGTCTGTTGGGAGTCGTGATCCACAGGTTGAGAGCTGCTTTATGTGACTTTGAAACGCACATGTGCTGCTATGATCTGTATGTCCATGTTTCCGTTCCTTCTACCCATTGTGAACCCAAGTCCCTACATTTAAGTCACTCTGTCCTCCATGTCATTGTTTCCTGTTTGATTCAGTAGGCATTCCCACCAGTGCCAGGTGGAAATTTGGGTTATTTTTAAGAGGCTATTTGCAGTCTGGAAAGTCCCTTTTGTTGCTCTGATCACAAGGAAAGTTGTACATCCCCTTCACCCCCCCCCCCCCAATTAAGACTAGTCTTTTGAATCTGTTTCCAAAATAATGGCACTGTTAACTGTCATAGGAGTATTCACAAGCCTTTGAAGCTTTTGATCTCAGTGGTGTGTGTGTGTGTGTGTGTGTGTGTGTATGTGTGAGTGTGTGTGTGAGTGTGTGTGCGTTATGTAGTGCTCATGGTTCTGTAGAACAGAGAGACAATGGCTCAGAAGGAATAAGGAACATGCCCAAAGGCACACAGGTGGTGGGAGGCAGAGCCAGGTGTAAGCCGTGTCGTGTGGCTCGTAAGTCTTGTACTCTTGCTATGCACTACAGAACTTCAAAGATGAGCAAGAACTCAGAACGAAATGCTCAGGTTTAGCTTTCTGAGAGTGTAAAAGTCCTTGGAGAAGGGAGGTCAAGGGGTATAGTGGGACAGTCCTGATGAAGGTTTTGACCTTATCACGTGGGTCCCCTGCCACTGAGCTCAAAGGCAATGGGCAGGTGGTTACTCAAGGTTTTATCATGGAAGAGCAAATCTTTCCATAATTCTGATGAGGACAGAAATTCTGTAACAAAGCCACTTCTGTTCTACTCTGTAGGGCCCCAGGGACACAATTTCCTTAAATTGAGACAATGCAGCCAAGTAGAAAAATTCCACAGGTGTCACTTTGTCCACGTATGACATTTGGACCACAGGAGCCTAGGGTCCTGATTTCTCTAAGCTGAGACGGTGCAGTTCTACTGTCCTGAGAAAACAAGGTACTTTTTCCTCTCAGCACTGGGGCTCAAACCTAACACCTCATGCACTCTGTCTGGGCAAGGGTCCTACTACTGAGCTACAATCCAAGTTGAGTCATCACAGAGAAAGGAGCCTCAGCTGAGGAAATACCTCTATGAGATTCAGCTCTAGGACATTTTCTCAATGGGTGAGGGCCCACTGTGGGTGAGGCCATCCCCTGGGCTGGTAGTCCTGGGTTCTGTAAGAAAGTAGGCTGAGCAGCAATCTATGGGGAACAAGCCAGTAAGCAGCATCCCTCCATGGCCTCTGCATCAGCTCCTGCCTCCAGGTTCCTGCCCTGTTTGGGTTCTTATCCTGACTTCCTATGGTGATGAACAGTGATGTGGACATGTAAGCTGAATTAACCCTTTCCTTCTAACACGGCTCTCTTGCCCTGCCCTCTTTTTTATGGTTACTGTCCTCTGGCCATATTTCTTCACGATATGTAATACCACGGTTGTGTATGTGTGTTTATACAGTATGTGAGTATGTATACTTTTGCACAAACATCTATAGATCAAGCATTTGAGGATTATAAACTTATTAAGATAGATTGAGTTTTTAATCACTTGATCAGGACTTGGTTCTTTACCCTAGCAAGCTTTCAGGACATCTGACTTTGAAGAGTGATGGTATATGTTGTCTTCGTCTGTTTACTGTTGCTATAGCAAAATGCCCAAGACTAGGTAGTTTTTAAAGGCTAAGGACTCTGTGAAAGTGGAAGGGTGGGTGAGTACATGTGGTAAAGAAGAAACCCACAGGGTTGTTTTGCTGCGAAGTAGTCCCACCTGGTAGTAACTAACTTTGTCTTCCTAACAACCTAAGCATCTCTTAAAGGCCTTACTTCCTACAGTACCACAGTGGCAATGTAATTTCAATATAAATCTTGGTGCATACCAATTCATATTATATGTAATATATATGTAATATATATAATATACATATATATATATTGAACAATAATAAAACATTTCATGTCTTATGTGCTGGCAATCTTTTTAAAATTATACTTGTATTTATTCTTTGGAATACTCACAAGGTATTTATTTGCATTTTGATCTGTTCTTTCATTATCTCCTGCCAACTCATCCCAGAACCCAGCAATTCATCTTCCTCTCAACTTCACATCCTCTTAACTATTGTCATTAGTCTTCTGAATCCACCTAGCCACGGGCCTTCTCTAGTTAATGGTTCTACACCATAAACATAAATACTAAGAATACTAAGAATGTAATTTGACAACATGATCATTTAGTGAAACAGTAGCTTTCCTCACTAGGGCTTTTGATCTCCTGGGTCATGCACATTTGACCTATTTTACAGTATTGGACATGAAGGCCCTCCTGTGGAGCAAGCCTCAGATCCAAACAGAAAGTGGATGGTTGCCCCAGAACACACCACTATTGCACTGGTGGGCACAGCTTGTCTGGCAGGTCAGTAGTGTGGCATTTAGGGTCCAGCATTGGATAAGACCACTGCTGTCTCTGCTTATCCAACAGCCTGCACAACATTTTCAAACATCATGACAACTACCCAGCAGGGAGTTTACTGGTCAGTTTGATTTTGATTTTTTTCAACATCCTGCAACCAAAGTGTGTAGTATCTTCAGCCATAGGGTCTTATTATTTAGTGATGGTGGGCAGTCGAGCTATGGAATGAACCTGTGGTAACTAGTAACTCATAAAGAAGTATTCCATGCCTGGCAATGGGATTACCATCAAATAACCTATGTTTTTGGGTAGCAATGTTGTTCATCCATACGGGTACCTCTGCTCAAGCCCCGTGTTTAATATATATTTTAAAATTAACTTAAATCCTAGTAGATTTCCGTAAAGCATCTTCCTAGAGGCTTAGCTTTGCTTACCCACCTCTTATTGTTATTTCAGGGCACCTCCAACCTACTGTCTCTTCTAACTGTAGTCTTTGCTTGGGTTGCAAGGTTGTAGGTTTCTATGCAGCTGTTTTATGCACCTTCATTTTGCTTAAGTCCTCCTCCGCACCCTGTGGAAGAAGGCTTACCCTCATCTCACCCTGTGGAGATCTTACTCCTACAGAGAGTACTGCCAGAAACAGGATTGTTAATCCTGTCTTTTTAATGTGGTTGATGCTTTGTATAAGTTATAGATACAATTTGTCTATTTTATGCAAACACTGCATACTAATAAACATTTTTGTTTTTTAAAATTTTATTATTATACATAAGTACACTGTAGCTGTCTTCAGATGCACCAGAAGAGGGCATCAGATCTCATTATGGGTGGTTGTGAGCCACCATGTAATTGCTGGGATTTTAACTCAGGACCTTCAGAAGAGCAGTCAGTGCTCTTAAGTGCTGAGCCATCTCACCAGTCAGAAGAAACACTGAAGGATTCCATTCATAAGATTTTTATTGTTTTGTTTTGAGACAGGGTGTAGCCCCTGGCTGCCCTGTAATCACTCTGTAGACCAGGCTAGCCTCGAACTCAGAGATCTGCTTGCTGGGATTAAAGGCAAGAGCCACCACTGCCTGGGCAGTTATTTATTTTTTTTTAAAGGAACTAATATGAATGCATTTCAAACTACTCCATAAAATAAAAGAAACTAACTCCACCAAACTTGTTCTTACTGAATTCACAGTACCCATGGCAAAACCAGATAAAGACACAGGAATAGGCAAAGAAGAAAATTATAGACCAGTTTCCATGGTGAACATAGATGCAAAAATTCTGTCCTGCTCTATGCTATTGCCTCTGTATCTGCTTGCCAGTTCCATCTCTCCTGGGAGAAACTTCCAGTTTGTGGGACCGAGTGGGAGGCAGGTGTTCACCTTCCAGGGGCCCGGCTCCTCTCTGTAATTGTTACAAGTGTAACCAAGTGTATCAAGTGGAGGGCCCCACCTGAACCGAGCCTGGGAGGGATGAATTGCGATTCCTTATCACAGAAGGTGAGAGGAATCCAGTGTGCCAGGCTGTCTTCTGGGACTGCACTGTCACCAGTCTCCCTTGCTGAGTCTGCTTGCCACACCTAGTTACCTTTCTGTCCTTTGTCATCTGCCACTGTGTCCTTTTTCTGACTCAATTAGTCAGAGCTGATTTTTATATATGGCTTGTTGGCAGTGTTGTTCCTGCACCTCCCTCTGCTTCAGTCCTGTAGGCCTGCCCTGCCCTCTGCCCTTCAAGGCAGGCACACAGAGGCTATCCTTTCCAATCCTGGGAGAGAGGAGCTGTCCAGGGGCTGATTGGAAGCCAGCATCCTGATGCATTCACAGCCGATTTCTTGTAAGTGTGACAGAGGCCTGGTGTGACTTGCTGAAGACCATAGACAATGGCTGCCCTTCATTCAAATGGGCTTCCGTGGAGATGGCAGAGCATCGTGTAGAAGAGGCGGACTGCTCAGACTCGCACAGGGAATCGCTGGGGACTTCCCAGAGGGGCTTTCAAGAAAATGTCCCTCTTAAGAAAATGCACACCTCCTGATATATGTCCTAGTTTCCATAATTTATCAAGTGTGACTTTGGGTAAGTTTAAGGACAATTAGATGTGTATTTGAAAACACAAGGCCAACTGGTCGTTGGTAATGTATGCCTGCCATCCCCACACTTGGGTTGCTTCTTGTCACTTGCATGTGTGACTTTGGGTAAGTTTAAGGACAATTAGATGTGTATTTGAAAACACAAGGCCAACTGGTCATTGGTAATGTATGCCTGCCATCCCCACACTTGGGTTGCTTCTTGTCACTTGCATGCTGGAGCCCTCTACTATGCCACGTTAGCTTTGAATTCTTCTTGGCATCTTCCCAGAGTGGTCCTCTTTGGTGAAGCTGTGCAGTGCTGTGGAACTCTACTGCCTCTGTGACACCCCTGCCATAGAGCATCATCCCCAGGCCATAGGCCTTCCCTTCCTTGAATTTTGACTATGTCTGAAAAATACCTTTACTGGCCCATCTGGAGACTTATTCTATAAGTTGTGTTCATTATGGACTTTGGAATGGTTTTACACCAGACTTAGATTTTTAAGTCTTAACTTTTAAAGTGCCTCCCCCTAATTTTGAGTTGCCATTCATTTTGAAATGTGGATGCGTGTATGTATATGTGTGTATATATGTATACTATATATAATATATAGTACGTTATATATATGTATATTATATATAATATATAGTATATATTATATATGTTTAGTATAAAAGACAGCAATACAGAAATTACCAAGAGAGAAAAAATGTAAAGTAATGTAATTCTCCCACTCAAACAAAAATATTTTAACATTTTTATTTTTTTGAGATTATAAAATAATTACATTGATATCTCCCCTTTCCTCCCTCCAAACCCCCTCATATACCACTCCCTTCCCTCCTTTAAATTCATGTCCTTTTTCTTCATTAATTATTTTTGTAGATAATGTTTTCTTTCTTTCCCCATATATGTATCTACTGATGGAATTTTAAATCTACTTCCAGCAGTATGAGAGAACTCACCACCTTCTAATGTTAACTTTCCCAGGTTCTAATGAATCCCTTTTATTCAGAATCCCGCACTTAAGAAGCCATACTGGGCTCTCTTTTTGTTGTCTCTATTTTGTAACTATCTTATCTGTTACTATGTAACTATCCCTTACTGTGATTTTTAGTAGAACTCCACCCGTGATGACCCTTGTTCATCTCCATCTCTATTTAATATATCTGGATTTTTTATTTTAATTTTGAGACAGAGAGGTCTTGCTCCATTGCTCAGGTTGTCGCCAAACTCCTGGACTCAAGCAGTCTTCCCAAGCCAACGTTCTAAGTGACTGTGACAGTAGGCAGCCATATGCACAGAACACCTAGGCTTCAGCTTAAATCCACTACGGGATGAACCTAGCTTTACCTATTGTATGCAGCTGAACACACTTGTATTTTCCCATACATCCTTGTTACAATCTATCAATGAAAACATCACTAGGCCTCCACATGTATGTATACATTTGTATCCTTTGGCCCCACTTCCTATTTTTCTTGCTTAGGAACCTCAGTCTCTGGTATGGAACGGTCCAGGGTTCGAACACAGTTTCTTGTATTTCTGTGACCCTGAGCATCTTTGATGCTGTTGTTCATTTGAGAACTGGGAAGACAAGAGTCCCAGAGGAGAACCCACCCACATGGCATCACAAGCACTGTGCACAACTACACCTCCACTGCACGTCAGAGTCCAGAGTGAGCTTGTCAAACCCACCTTTATCTCTCTTTCACTTTATTCTGAAATAAGGGGCAGTAGCCACCTGGGGCTGCATTGCATTGAGATGTCAGTGACTGACAGCCAATCTTCTGCAATGGTTTAAGTAAAGAACAGGGCAGTAGAGACTGAGAGAGGAGCTAGGGTAGGGTAAGGCAGGGCAGGGCAGGGCAGGGCAGGGCTGGGTTTAGGACTCTAAGACAGGGTGGAGTCCAGTCAGTCCACTGTGCTCAGTGTCCTGGCTTTGGGTCCTCTGATGGTTGTTTTATTCTTTACTGTTTCTTGGATACACTGTTTACTGAACCACACACCTCAAGGCTTATCCATGTTTACATTTGCTGTTCCACTGGCTACTCCTGTATGCAGTAAAGTGCAAAGTATTGAGTTCTGGGGAACAAGAGGACCTCAGCATGTCCTCCATCAAGATGTACACAGAAAGGTGTGTATAATGGACGCGAGCCTACTCACAGCTATAATTTACTGAAGAAGACATTGGGGCCCTTGGGGCCTAAGGGTCTGTCCTGGGGACCATAAGCACGAGGAGAACCAGGAACTCCATACATTCTCCCTTTTAGCCACATGTGTGGGGCCTGGGCTTCTAAGCTGAGATGCTTAAGAATCCTAATGACCTGATGGTTATAAATACAAATGGATACAGTTTCCCTGTACCCAGTGCCTGCCTGCTCCTTGGGAGTTAAGTCTGAGAGCCCTCCTGTGATTCCTAGGAAGGACAGCGTTGATGGTGGTGTTCAAGGAGGACTGACAGAATGGGTGTGAGGATGTCAGTGAGTTTAAGACGCCAAGTCTCCCTCGTTTTGTGAAGTTTGGAACAAGGTGAAAGTCTAGCAGAGGAGATCAGAGTGAGAAAGCATCAGAGTTGATGCTTCAGCACTGGCCTCCTTGCTCCGAGAGGAGGGCTTGCTTGCCTCTGTTCGGAAGGAAAGAGCCAGGGAGATTTCACTTGTATTGAGCTGTGTCTCTACACTAGGTTGAGAAGGCCTTTAGGACTTGCTGCTTTGGGGGTTCTTATCCTTCCTTTACTTCTGTCAGAGAGCTACAGCATGACTCAAGAGTGTGCAGTATTCACTCATTCCTCTGATAAATTATTACCCACAGGCAATCACTGATGCAGGCTGGTCATGCTGAGGATAAGGGACCCAGGCTCTGCTCTCAAGTCTCAGTTCCCCTTTCTACCTTTCTACATCTGCTCACACCATCCTCTCTATTTGGCCTTCTCTCTATTGGCTCCTGGTTTTCTGAACTTGGACACCACTGACATTACTGACTGAATTAATCTATGTTGTGGGGACGTCCTTGTGCCTTGGAAGGCTTCCAGCAGCATCCTGGTTTCTACCTAATAGCCACTACACTCAATTTAGGCTGTTACAGCCAAAGCAACTCTAGACATTGCCAAATGTCCCCTGGTAATGGAACTACTAACCCTTTTGAAATTTATTTCTCTTACAACCACATCTTCCAAAGAATTTGCCTCAGTTACTTCTGCTCATGGTGACTGTCGAGGTTTGATCTTGCTGTGTATATTGCTAAGTGTGGGCTCCTGAGACCTGGACATAGACTCCCTGTCTGCACACAGACCCTATGTGACCTTGCCCCAAGTTATTTCTGATTGGTAAATAAAGATGCTGACAGCCAATAACTGGGCAGAAGAGACATAGGGGTTTAGGATTCCTGGGCTTGGGGGGGGGGGTCAGAGGGGAGCCGGAGAGAGAAGAAGGTGAAGGAGGAAGGAGAAGCCACCATGGGTTAGATGAGTCATGAAAATGTGGCATCAAGGGCTGGCCAATTGGAGTTAAGAGCAGCCCAGATGAAACATGGTAAGTAGTAACTTGGGTTATTGAAAGGAAAGTAAACTCTCATAGTATAGAAGATAGATATCTGCCCAACTCTTGTACTGTTTAAGGCTTATTGTAAATATAAGGTTGTATGTGTCTTTTATCTGGGAACTGAATGATCAAGGTGGGGTAGAAACCCAGGATTGGGATAAAAAGTTTCTACAACAGCTGATGTCTGTCTGTAGTCTCTTCTACCCATTCCTGCTACTGACATGCCCTTTATCATCTAATTCGTCACTCCCTTCCTTTATCTGTGAAGAGACAGGTCAATGAGAGGTGGGTATCCTTGGGGCACATGAACGGAGTGTATCTCCTGGAGCAAGCTGCTTCAGTTCTGCCAAGGAGACCCAATTTTCTTCATGTGAAGGCAGAGGTGGATCAACCACACACCCTCAAAGGCATCAAGGAAGCGTTTGGGGAGGTTTCTAGATAAGAACTCTTCTTGAAATGAAGAGTTGGAATAATATGGTAAATAAAATCTGTCCATGTTCTTAAGGGCTTCTCTACCATTTGACAGTGTCTCCCCGCTAGATTGGGAGCACCTTGTGACTTTGGGGACCTTCCTTCCATTATCCTCTATTCTCTTCCACTCCTCTCTTCCCTCCTCCCCTCCCCTCCCCTCCCCTCCCCTCCCCTTCCCTCCCCTCCCCTCCTCCCCTCCACCCTCCTCTCCTCTCCTCCCCTCCTCTCCTCCTCTCCTCCTCTCCTCTCCTCCTCTCCTCCTCTCCTCCTCTCCTCTTCCCCTCCTCTCCTCCTCTCCTCCCCTCTCCTCTCCTCCCTTCCTCCCCTCCCCTCCCCGCCCCTCCTCTCCTCTCCTCCCTTTCTCCCCTCCCCCCTCCTCTCCTCTCCTCTCCTCTCCTCTCCTCTCCTCTCCTCTCCTCTCCTCTCCTCTCCTCTCCTCTCCCTTCCTCTCCCGCTTTCCCCTCCCCTTTCCTTCCCTCCATCCATATTGTTGATATCATTCATGTATGTCTCCTGCCTCTGCCTCCAGAATTCTGACTCTGGAAGTATACACCACCATGTCTATCTTCAGGGGCTCTTATTAGGAAAGCTTAGAGTTTTCCAGAACTGTCTTACCAGTTCTCAGACAGTATCTTATTGTCCAGTACTGAATCATGTAAGATGCAGGGAGACAGCCTGCTTTGGCTTCACAGTAGGAAACTTGAGAGAGAAAGGAGGCAGAAGATGGGTGCTGTTCAGGCCAAGCAGCAGCTCTGACTTGTGTCCTCTACAGGTCACTGTCCCTACTCAGGAGAGGCTCTAGCACCATCAGCTTTGAAAGGCAGGCAGCCTGGGAGCTCGTGCCATCTGCCTCAAGAGTGTACAGCCTGCCTTCTGAACTTCCCTATGGCACTAAGCCATGGCATGGATTGGGTGGCCCCTGGGGTAGGGACAGTGGCTCAGTGCTCCAGGGGTGGGATTGATTCTACGGGTGGTTAAGTTCCCTTCCTCTTGGCAGACTCTGTAGATGGTTCCTCAACACGGAAGCAATTGGGTAAGCCATACAATGCAGCCTGGCTTCTGAAATGCCAGGGGCTTAACTAGGATTAGAAGCACTGATAGCATGTGGTATTGTAAGCATGGCTCAATGCAGCTGGCAGAGCTTGGCATTTAGGATTGCTTTCATCCAAGGGGCATTTGTTGTTCTGGAGCGGAGGCTGGGAAATGAGTTGTCTTTGACAATGACAAGCAGCTGGGGCTCAACATTCACTTTCGGTTGGAATCTGCTGTTCACTTTTTCTTCTAGGGTGTATGGTGAGGGAGGGGGCTTTGAAAAACATCTTGTCACTTAGAGCCAAGCAGGGCTGTGCTGTGGGCCTAACGTGAGTGCAAAGTAAACTGCTCTCAGAGAATGCCTTGGTTCTCTGCTTTCATTTGGTTGTTGAGATATCACAAGAAGCCTGAAGCCTTGAGCTTGGATTAAGGGAATTGCCGATAACCAGTTCCCCTAGATGCGGACCAGAGCGAATGAAGATCTTACCCGGAAGGAGATGCTATCTTAGGTCTCAAATAAGTTCTACAGATAAAGTTTCAAGTCTGATGTCAAATCACAATAAACGTAAGCAAATGAGGAGAAGAAGGACATAAATGAATATGAGCCAGCATGCACAAGAGGCCGAGTGCTCCTCCTCCTCCCCCTCTTCTTCCTCTTCTTCCTCCTTTCCCTCTTCCTCTTCCTTTTCCTTTTCTTCATATTTCTCTTTGAATTAATCATTATATCTTCACATTGCCTATACTGCATATGGATTGTATTTCCTCTCCAAATCCGCTCCTCCCTCCTCAAATAATATCCCATTAACATTAATATTTGATATATCAAGTATATATTGTGATATCAAGATAGGTCACTAAAGAACGCAGGTATATGAAATTCCACCAAGGTGGTATATGTGAAAGTATATGTAGAACTCTCTGTGTTCCTCTCTATAGTCTTGTCTCCTGGGAGATACTCTTCTCATATCTATATTTAAATTTATTTCTGACAGTTTCTGAATCCTGCCTTTGTCACTTTCATGTCTTCCTATTCTGCCTCCCATGTCTACTTTGTTCCTTTTTCCTCTGGCGCCTTAGTGGGCTAACTCACTCAGGATCGCAACAGTTGTTTTAACTTGGGATTGTACCACAGTTACCTTTTGTATCTTCTGAAGGCGCATCACACCTCACACCACCTCACATGGGGGAGACGCTAGGTAATTTTTACAGAAATAAGTAACTACAGAAAGCAAGTTAGTATCAATGAGCTATTCCCGGCTATGAAAATGACTTAAATGATACCTAGTCCACCATAGCTCATAGGGTTACAGAGAGGTTCAGATGGGCTAACAGATCTGAGGGAACTTAAATTATGTAATTCACTGGAAAGAATGACTGGAAGTGAGAAGCAGAGACGGCTCAAGTGGCCAATCAAAATGCAGAGTTTGCAGCCCAGTCCCAGTGAATGCATCTATAAAAACACTCCTATACTTAAGACTCAGGGAGCATTGCAGAAGACATGGTAGAACGATTGTAAGACCCAGAGGACTGGAGCCTTTTCTGTGATATGGTGTCTTCTAATAACATTAGAAGCCATAGCTGTGAAGTCTCACCAGTGTGACTGCCCAAACATGAGAACAAGGAAGAAGCCAATGAAGATGCCAATGTGAATGGGCAGAAGTCCATGAAGCCTCAACCCTAGACGAAGACCCACAGGCAACGGAGCAAAGCTGTGAGGGAGGGAGGTCGCTGTCCTCAGTGAGGAACAACCAATTGGTTGTCCAATGCCAAACTGTTAGCCGTGGAAACCCACATACAAGTAACATTATGTGGATGAAACAGGTTATCTTTGGGAATATACACGTACGTATATACGAATACATATAGGCAGTTGGTGAAAGGGGGCCGTGAATCTGAAGGAGAGCGGAGAGCTGAGTATGGGAGGGTTTGGAGGCAGGAAAGGGGAAAGCGTTAAACTTAAAATACAATCTCAAAAATCAAACACAAACCACAAGAAGAAGACAGACGGCAGGCTCCTCTCTACCTTTGGCAGGTCTAGGGTTAGCCCTGTAGTTTGCATTTCTAATGCATCCTGAGATGGTGTCGATGTTGCTGGTCTGAGATCCCTTTGAGGGCCACTGCTCCCTTGTCCCTACTCTCAGAGGAAGAGTGGTGTGCACTAGCCAAGCCACAGAGCTAACTCAAACATCCAGAGCCACACTGCCCTTTCTTGCTGAGCTGTCTTTTTCTAGACATGCCCACTCCAGGCAAATCTTGGTCTGGCTTTTGCCATCAACAAGGTAGAGACGATATAAATTTACATTAGAAGTTTCTCTCTCTTTTTCCTTTAAAAAATTATTAGTCAATTTATTTGTTTACACTTCAAATGTTATCCCCCTTCCCAGTCTCCCTTCCATGAATCCCCCACCCTATCCCCCTCTCCTTTGCCTCGAAGAGGGTGCTCACTCCTGCCTCACCATTCAAGCATCCCCCTTCTCTGGAGGCATCACGCCTCCACAAGACCAAGGGCCTCCCTTCCCACTGATGCCAGATAAGGCCACCCTCTGCTACATATGCAGCTGGAGCCATGGGTCCCTTCATGTGTACTCTTTGGTTGGTGTTTTAGTCCCTGAGAGCTCTGGGGTGTCTGGCTAATTGATACTGTTGTTCTTCCTATGGGGTGGCAGTTCCCTTCAGCTCCTTCAACCCTTCCCCTGACTCTTCCATTTGGGTCCCTGGGCTCAGTCAGGCTGTGAGTATCTGCATCTGTCTTAGTCAGGCTCTGGTAGAGCCTCTAGGAGGACAGCCATTCCAGGCTACTGTCAGCAAGCACTTCTTGGCATCAGCAACAGGGTCAGGGTTTCTTGTCGGCAGATGGAATGGATTGCATGGTGGGGAAGTCTCTGGACGACCTTTCCTTCAGCCTCTGCTCCACTCTTTGTCCCTGCATTTCCTTTAGACGGGGACAATTCTGGGTTAAAAATCTTTAGATGGGTGAGTGGCTCCATCCTTCCACTGGGGGTCATGTCTATCTACTGGCGGTGGTCTCTTCAGGTTCTATCTCCTTGCTGTTGGGTATTTTGGCTAATGTCATCACCACTGTGTCCTGGAACCTCTTGCATTCTTGGAATCTGGGACTTCCTAGTGGTTCCCCAAGTTGCCCAGAACCCACTGACACTTATGTCTATTCATTCTCCTGGTCCTCTGGACTTCTCTCCTGTCTCTTCCCATACCTGGTCCTGCCTTTCTTTTTCTCACTCCCCTCTCCCGCCTAGATCCCTCCCTTCCTCTATCTTCTGTGACTATTTTGTTCCCCCCTCTAAGTGGGTTTGAAGCATCCACACTTTTCTTAAATCATACACATTCTTAAAGAAGGCAACAGTTTAACCCACCAGAATTTATTTATAAGAGTAAATTTTTATTTAAATTTTTATTAATATGTTTTTATGTGTTTGGGTGTTTTGCCTGCCTGTATATCTGTGCACCACATGTGTGCATAGTGCTCATGGAGGCAAGAAGGGGACATCAGATATTCTGGCACTGGAGTGACAGATGGTTGTGAACCACCATATGGGTGCTGGGATTGGAATTCAGGTCCTCTAGAAGAGCAGTCAGTGCTCTTATCCTCTAAGTCAATGGTTCTGAACCTGTGCAATGCAACCCCTTTGGGGGTTGAATATCATTTCCACAGGGGTTGGTTGCATATCAGATATCCTGAATATCTGATCTTTACGTTATCATTCATAGCAGTAGCAAAATTACAGTTACGAAGTAGCAATGAAAATAATGTTATGGTTGGGGTCACCGCAACTTGAGGAACTGTATTAAAGGGTCTTAGCATTAGGAAGGTTGAGAACACTACTCTAAGCCATCTCTTCAGCCCCATGTAAGAGTGAATTTTTAAAACAGTAAAAATAGTCTTTGATAAATTCATAAACACATACAATATATTCTCTACATTGTGTAAGAGTTAGTTTTGTGCAGACAGTGGCTATCTGGCCTTTCACTTCCAGTACGTCAGTGCCTTACCTCTTCTCTTCCCTTGACTTCCTCCTGCCCCATGTAGAACTCCACACAAAGCTTTCTGGTTGGTCTCAGCCCAACAGCTCTGTCTACCTATAGGGAACCTCAGACTTGCCCAGCGCAAACAGATACAATATCCTGCTGAAGAATGACCTCTTAGGCTTACTGAGTTCTCTGAGACTTTTGGCTTATAGGATATCACTGTATCTCTCTAAGGTAAGTTTCATAATAGTGGGCTGGCCAGTTTCAAGTTTCAGCTTGAAACAACCTAGAATCATCAGAGAGGAGGGAGCATCAATTGAGAAAATGCTTTCATAAGATGGGGCTATAGACGAGCTTGTAGAATATTTTCTGAATTAGTGATAGGGGAGGGTCCAGCCCAGTGTGAGTGCTGCAATCTCTGGTATGGTGGTCCTAGCATCTATAAGAAAACAGGCTGAGTAAGACGTGAGGAGCAAGGCAGTCAGCCCTCCCTGGCCTCTGCATCAGCTCCTGCATCCAGGTTCCTGCCCTGCTTGAGTCCCCGCCCTTACTGCTTTTGTTAATGAAACTGTTAAATGGAACTGTAAGTGAACTATTGTAGGTAACTTGCAAATCTTGGTCATGGTGCTTCATCACAGCAGTAGTAACCTAAACAAGACAAATAGCAACTAATATTATTTCAGTTAAGAAATGAGTGCTGGAGAGATGGCTCAGCGGTTAAGAGCACTGACTGCTCTTCCAGAAGTCCTGAGTTCAATTCCCAGCAACCACATGGTGGCTCACAACCATCTGTAATGGAATCAGATGCCCTTTTCTGGTGTGTCTGAAGACAGCAACAGTGTACTCACATACATTAAATACATACATACATACATACATACATACATACATACATACATACATATAAAAAAAGAGATGACTGAACGATATGGTTTCCCTTAGCCCATCAAATGATAACCACACATTTTCCATCTATGTTGTTCTTGAATTAGCATTGTGGGACATCTACACACGGACAACACACACTAAAGATAATGTTGGGAAGGGAAGAGAGGCTGAGTGCACAAGCCATTCCACCCCATGGCTTTGGAGCCTATCTAGAAATGATGCAGATGCTGAGCTGTGAAGGTCTGAGGTAAAGTAATTTAAGTGGTCAGTGTCAACTTCAGAAAGGTGGGTGTGGTTGGGAGTAAGGTTGGTTGTCTTAGTTAGGGTTTCTATTCCTGCACAAACATCATGACCAAGAAGCAAGTTGGGGAGGAAAGGGTTTATTCAGCTTACACTTCTACATTGCTGTCCATCACCAAAGTCAGGACTGGAACTCAAGCAGGTCAGGAAACAGGAGCTGATGCAGAGGCCATGGAGAGATGTTCCTTACTGGCTTGCTTCCCCTGGCTTGCTCAGCCTGCTCTCTTACAGAACCCAAGACTACCAGCCCAGGGATGGCACCACCCACAAGGGTCCCTCCCACCCATGATCACTAATTGAGAAAATGCCTTACAGCTGGATCTCATGGAGGCATTTTCTCACCTGAAGCTCCTTTCTCTGTGGTAACTCCAGCCTGTGTCAAGTTGACACAAAACCAGCCAGTACAGCAGGACTGGGTAGCCATTAGCTCAGCGTTCCGAAGAGACAGATCTGTGTAGGTTGGAAGCAAGAAGGAAGTGAGGTAAAGATACAGTGATGGTGGGTGGGGGAAAGGCTTCTATGGATGGGAAATGCATGTCAGTAAGTGGCAGCTCATCTCTAATAGACTCCTATTTTTGTGTGTTGGGTGACGAGTGACCTTGGTAAGGCCACAGGATGTGTGACCTTGCTTCCCGGTCTGGCCCCACCTGAGACCTAGAACAAAGAGAATAAGAAACCCAAGGACTCCAGCTTTTCTGTTTCCTCCAGAGCCCCTGGAAAATGGCACATGATCTGGGCAGGCACACCCCAGGAAACAGGAAGCTATTTGGGATTTCATAAACAGCTCATAATAGTGGCGTTTGTCTTCTTGGGGTGGTCTTTTTTTAATTAAGGAAGCTGTTGGTACATGGCTAATGGCTTAGTCAACCAGGCTGGGCGGGGGTGAAAGAACTCTTAGTTTTTACCAGTAAGTCCTTTGTTAGTAACAAGAGAGGGGGCTGGGAGGGAAGGATGGGACCATCATAAGAAAGAGCATTTCCACAGGAGGGCTGATGTCTGTGAGGCGTTATCAACAACACCTTGTTCAAAGGGAGCTGTTACTGTCCCTATTATCAAGCAGCTTACGAGACAAGCTTACTATCACAGGAGGATAATACCACCGGATGGCAGCTGGGAAAGTCCTAGTTTAATACAGGACCTTAGTGGGAAGGAGATGCTTTCAAAACATCCTTATTTTCAAAACTGTATGTGTATGAGTGTTTAACTGCATAGGATGCCTGGTTCCTGAGGAAGCCAGGAGAGAGCATTGGCTCTCCTGGGATGGGAGTTATATATAGTTGTGAGCCACCAAGTGGGTGCTGGGAATGGAACCAGGGTCATCTGCAACAGCAGCAAGTGCTTCTAGCTGCTACAGAGATGCCTCTCTAGCCCTGAATACATTAATTTTTTTACTTATTACATTAAATTTTTTTGTCCCTGAAAGGTATGAAACATGTAATATCATATCAAGGGAAACAAGTTATTATTGGATTCAGAAGGATAAAATATTAATGAAGACCTTCTTCCAGGGGAAGGGGGTGTGAATGGCTGTCTCACATCTGGTATAAAAATGGTGGTCATCTTTTGGCCTGTATGTGAACATGTGAACTGAGGATGAAGTGGTCAGGATTAGTATGGCACTCTTTCTCAAATGTTGTATTAACGTCTCCCCTCATTTTAGAGGAATTTTAAGATGTACCCTTAGAAAGATGCAGATCTTACTGGCCACAAGGCAAGAGTAACAGGAGAGAGAAAGTGGGGAGGAAGAAGAAGTCTAAGGTCTGGGCATGTTGAGGGAGGGAATGTAGAGATGACCTACAGGGAGACGATTGATGATGTCAGAGAACCCTAAAGAGCATTGGTGGTTGGGGAGAGCATCAAGGAGGAGTTTGACGGCTGTTCTAGGCTGAGCATGGGTATCTGGCTTTCTGCTGTAGCTTAGCAACCACGCAAACACTCAGTAAGTTGAATCAACAAATATTTTGTTATATTAATGACTTTGAGAGTTAGGTGGAATTGGAGGTCACCTGCATAGTTCTGAGTGCAGACCTACGAGAGTGATTTCATGGTCTCTGCCCTCTTCTCAGAGGAGGGAGAAAAGAAACCTGCTATGTAAGTTGACAGCACGGGCCCTGGAGTCTGAAGGGCCTCTATTTTCCTACCTGCGTGGCTTTACAAGGGTCCTTTAGCCTGTGAATGTCAGCTTTCCACACCTGTAGAATAGGAAAACTTCTGTGAGGGTTTTTAATGGGGTTTACATCATATATTGTAAGTACTCATTAAATCTATAATGGTTTTGATTTTTTTTGAAATAATATCTATTCTTGCATGAGGGTGCAAAGCTGTAACAGATACAGTCCCCATTGTCAAGCAGCTTAGGAGACAAGCCTAATATTGCAGATGGCTAGTATAACTGCACAGTGGCTGGGATGGGGGCTAGTGCAAGGGAGATGACATGGTCCTAGTAGTCTTCATGGTAAGCATGATAACACAGTTGGCTCCCAACTTGATTACATCTAGAACCAATAAAAATGTAAGATGCTGGACCTGCCTGTGAGGAATATTTTTGATGGGGTTGTTTGAGGAAGGAAGACCTATCCTAAATCAGGACCACATGTCCTGATAATATAAAAGGTGGCTTCCCACATAAAAGACCATGCAAGAAGGAAGGTTTTGCTCTTTGCCCTTGCCCTCACTGGCAAATTCATCTACTCTGCTACTAAGGCAGGCCTTCACGGATATTAGAACTTCTTCAGTATTCTGATGTCGACTGAAGATTAGCAGTTCTCCCAGCATCCTCTAGGGCTCCAGGGCCATTTTGGGATGGCTGAGACATCCAGCCCTGTTGACTGGATAATTACAGGATTCCTGGCCTTTCCATCGTGAGACAGGCATTGCTGGGCTGCCAGATCACAGCCTGTAAGCCCATTTAATAGATTTCCCTTCCTACACAGTCCCCACACAAATACACTGCATTCTCGCAGTTCTGTTCTTTTAGAGAACCCAGACTAATATGCTAGGCAAGTATGTCTTTAGCTGAACAGAAGAAGGAAATTCCAAACTGTGGGGAAAGCAAAGAGACTAGGCAGGGAGGATGAACTGGTACGCTAGAGTATTAAGAAGTTTCTGAGGGCCTGGTGATGAGCTGAGCCTGGAGGGCAAGTGGGCAAAGGAAAAGTTCTGAAATTCCATCCTGAGCCCTTTATCCTGTGGCCTGGATTCTGTTTATACTTTGCTGCTGAAACATTTTAAACCATAGCTGGATAGAAATCCCAGGGTTTATTTCAGAAATTCATGAGGCAGGCTTTTGGTGTGGTATGGTGGTGTGTGTGTGTGTGTGTGTGTGTGTGTGTGTGTGTGTTTGTGTGTGTATGTGTACGTGTGCTTGTGCGCACACACATGCACATTTACATGCTTTGCTTGGTGATGTCTCCATGCTGGCTCTTAACATAAAAGACCTTTGACTACTTACCGTTGGATAAAAGGCCAAGTCCCATATGATACCCTTCAGATTCCATTCTCTCAGGTTCCACATTGCATTGCCACAGTGGGTCTTCTGACCCTGGTACAAGGTATGGTGCTGTGTGAGACTTGAGTGGACATAGACTAGAGTGAGAACAGCAGCCCTCTCTCTCTCTCTGTCTGTCTTTCTCTTTGTCTCTGTCTGTCTGTCTGTCTGTCTCTGTCTCTGTCTCTGTCTCTGCCTCTGTCTCTGTCTCTCTGTCTCTCTGTCTCTCTGTCTCTCTGTCTCTCTGTCTCTCTGTCTCTCTCTCTCTCTCTCTCTGTGTGTGTGTGTGTGTGTGTGTGTGTGTGTGTGTGTGTGTAGGGGGGTATGTATGAACGGTACAAGCTATGGTATGAGTGCACTCAATACTTTGAAATGAGGGGTCACTATGAGTGATGAGGTGATAACTCGTGTTTGCAGATGTGAGATCAGACCTAGTCTGTGTCCTTTCAATAACCCCATAGTCTTTCCTCACTGAGAGGATGGGTTGTTATTCAGGCAGCTGCCTTGAGAGTGCATGGGATTTGGATAAAAGAGATAAAGTACAGAAACCATTCAAGAGCTGTTGCACCCAATGGAGCCCCGGGAAATAAGACTCTGCCTTCCCAGTGTCTTTCTTCTTTATCTCCACATTTTCCTGCCTTACATCTCCTGCATGACAGAATGGAGTAAAATATAGATGGATGGATGGAAGGAAGGAAGGAACAAAGGAAGGAAAAAAGAAAAGAAGGAAGAAAGAAAAGAAGGAAGAAAGAAAAGAAGGAAAGAGCAAAGGAAGGAAGAAACTAAGGGAGGAAGGAAGGAAAGGTTTCAGTCCCCTCTTTCAAACATTTCCCCATGTTCCCAAGTCATTTAGCCTCAACTTAGTTTTTGCACCTATAGACTGGGAAAACTTTGTTTATTGGTGATGAGATTCACATGCAATCACACACAAGCGATTAACAAATCCAAGCCTTCTGAATTATCCCAAGGGTCTCATATCTTTACATTAATCACCCCCTTATCTAAAGCTACCACATTTTGTTGCACATTTATTAACCAGTGGACATCCAGGCCAATTCTATTTTCTAGATATTGTAAATAGAGCAGCAACATCCATGGATGCACAGTATGTCTGTAGGACAATATGGGGACTTTTGGGTGTGTCCTTGTTGGAGAAGGTGTGTCCTTGTTGGAAGAAGTGTGTCATTGGGGTAGGCTTTGGGGTTTCAAACCCAAGCCAGGCCTGGTGTCTCTCTCTTCCTGCTGTCTACAGATCCAGATGGAGAACTCTTAGCTAATTCTCCAGCATCTGCCTGTGTGCACCATGCTCTCTGCTGTGATGATAATGGACTAAATGGCTGACACTGTAAGCAAGCCCCAGTTAAATGCTTTCATTTATAACAGTTGCCAAGGTTGGATACCTATTCATAGCAAAGGAACATTGACTAAGATAGGGAGGGCAGTCAATATGAGAGGAGAGAAAGTGGGGCTGCAGAGATGGCTCAATGATTAAGAGCACTGGATGCTCTTCCAGAGGACCCAGGTTCAATTCCCAGCACCCACGTGGCAGTTCTCAACTGTTCTATTGTTCTGTTCCTGGGGATGTGACTCTCACACACATGCAGGTAAAACACGAATGTACATAAAATAGAAGTAATTAAAAAAAAAAAAAACAAACCAGTAGAGAAAGTAATGAAGCAAAATAACATGGGGGATGTTTGAAAAAGTGTTAGGAATCATAGTATTTTCTACTTATTCCAAATTATATATAAATAAATGTTTGTGTATACATATAGAGGTTTTTGGTGTTGTTGTTGTTGTTGTTGTGAGCCTAGCCTTTAAGAACTAAGCCATTTTCCTGCCTTGTATGTAGTTTAAATGAAGTGAAGTCACTTGGGCTGACAATGCTCCCCCCAATACAGGGTCATAGAATATCTGATAAAAACCCAAGCACCAGTCATTGGTGGGGAGTGTGGGGGTTCAAGAGATTCCTAAAATAATTGCTGTTGCCCTTGGTTACCCCCCAGAGGTGGAAGGTGAGTCCCTATTGTCGAAGACATCATGTGCTTCAGATGTAGACCCCAGCAGATCCAAGCTGGATGTCAAAGCTTCCTCCATGAGGACTGTTTCATAGAACCAGACTATGCTGCGCCAGCCACCAGGAGAGCGAGGCAACCAATAGTCTTGGCCAGCTTTGACTCCTGTGAACCACCACCACCACCACCACCACCACCACGAGCATGGCGAGATATCCCTAAAGGTGCAGTGGTGGCTGCCACTCATCCTGGCAGTAGCCAATCGCTGTCCGACACAACTTAAGGTCCACTCAGCAGGAGGGAAATCATGCCCAGTACTGCAAAGCTAACTACACAGGCATAGTGATGTCATGGATCTGAGAGCAGAACCTACTACTACAAAAGCAGCCTGATTCCTAACTGCATTGCAAATATTTATCTTTGTACCCACAGATGAGCGTAGCTCCCAAGCCCTACCATAGAAGCTCCTCTCTGAAACAGTTGGGGACTGTTAGAGAAAACCACAAGTGCTCAAATGCAGAGATCAATTCATTGTATGGTATCCAGCTCTGGCAGAAATGTCTACCACACAGCTCCTGTACCTAAGACTCAGGGAACACTGAGGGAGAGGGGGTAGGAAGACTGTCAGAGCCAGGGGACCAGGAAATCTGATGAGGGGTCGTGACTCCTGTGACTCCTAGAAATGACAGAGAAGCTTTACCTCAATATGGCCGCCTAAAGAAGATCTTACCGGAGACGCCACCAATAGACATGTGACAGGGGGAGATCTCACGGGACTCTAGCCCTAGATAAAGAGCCACAGTCAACTGAGATAAGCTAAGATTGGGAGAAGTAGTCTTCCCTCATGACAAAACCCCTAATTGGCTATCTAATATCAAGTGGTTGGCCCAGAAATCACATACATGTTATATTGAATAGACTCTGCAGCTATATGTCTATATGCATAGATGTATATATTATGTATAAAGTATAAAAATCAATTATGGATGAGAAGACCAGGAATTTGGGAGGGAAGGAGACGTGAGGGAAGCCGGAGGAAGGAAAAGAAATGGACAGAAACAATATAATTCTATTTTAATAAAAATGTTAATTAAAATAGGCTACCAGTCCCTCCCCCCCCCCCCCCCGCCAAATGAAGTAAATTTAAATTATTTCATTTCATTTCAGCGAACCCAAAGTGTTGTTACTTTAACATTTAATCAATTTGAAACTTTGGTTGCTATTTTAACCCCCTTTTTCCCATTGAGTGTTTGAAATCCAATATGTTCTTTGCATTTGAAGTAAATTTCAGCGGAGACTAATTTCTCTTCCAGGTTATCCACATTACGCTCTGTTACTGTAATCCATCAGGTGGAGCAAGCTGTGACTGACAGGCAATCCTCAGGAGGGGGTCTGAGAAGGAGAAAGACCCCTTTGTTGGCTGGCCACTGTGGTGTGCTTATTGCTTCAAGATGCAATTGGCCTTTGGGAACCTGACTCATCTCCCAGCTGCCATTGTTTCCTCTGAGATCATTAATTTTAGCCAGGTTCCTGGAACTGCTCCAACTTTCCTCTGTGCCTCATTTCTTCCCTTCAGGTCCTTGCATGCCACAGCGATGTAATTCAAAGCTCTGTCAGGCTGCAATCCAGTGGACCCAACCCAAACAGGAAATGGGATTTCTCATTGTTTATCTGAGACCATGAACCAGAAAATGTCGGACACTTGTTTTTAGTGCTTCGTTGAGCTGGCAATGAAAGGAAATGCAACCATTTCCAAAGGTTTCTCGATGTGGAATGATTTAGATGCTTTGGCCATTAGGTCAAGATGGAGGGCCTGTGAGATGGCTCAGTGGGTGAACACTCTTGCTAACAATCCTGAACATCTGAGAGGGGTCTATGTTGGGGAAGGAGAAAACAGACTCCCCATAAGTTGGTTCTCTCTCTCTCTCTCTCTCTCTCTCTCTCTCTCTCTCTCTCTGTCTCTCTCTCTCATACTCTCTCTCTCTCTCTCTCTCTCTGTCTCTCTCTCTCATACACATAAGTAAATGAATGCTATTTCTTAAAGATAACTATTTAGACCATGAGTTAGCCCCATGCTTTCCTTATCTGACCATTATGTTTCATCTTTGCTTACAATCTGTTAGTAAGAGAGTGCATAATCTTTTTATGAGGCTGTGGCATCCCAACGTACTCTGGGAACGTCCCAGCAAGCATTCCATAATCAATCCTTTTGTAAATAGGTTTGCTGTAGGCCTCTGCCTCAGATTCCTCTAGAAGCTCTGTAATCAACTCTCTTGTCTGCCACCACACCAGCATGCCTGGCATGGGACATAGGTAACATGGGATGTTCGGGATGGTCAGTTAAGGTACCATAGGATGTCCAGCATGGCTATACAGGCACCATGTGATATATGGTGGTACTTTATGCCATCTAACAGACATGTGGTCTGTCTGTCAAATAGTTTTCTGTTTTGATTTTTCTCAGCACGATAGAGCCCACCCATTGCATTGAAAGCTGACAATACCACACACAGGCTTTCCTAAACTCTTGTAGCCAGGAGTGGGCAAAAGATATTCTAAATACACATAACTTAAATCATTAAGGGAAGAAGGGATACAAATCTCATTCTTTTGTTAAAAACCAACTCACGTGGAAACACACCCCCTCCAGGACATTAATTCATTTGTGAAGATAGAATCCTCATGACTAATCTCTTAAAGGCTCCACCTCTTAACCCTGTTGTGTTGAGGATTAACCTCCTAACACAGTTTGGACAGTTAAGACACTTAAGCCATAGAAGTGTGTGTGTGTGTGTGTGTGTGTGTGTGTGTGTGGCGGGGGGGGGGGGGATGGACAAGCAAAGTGATACCTATACTTATAAAGGTTTATAGTATTGGGGGCTTCAAAATGTCTCATCTTTTTCTCTCAGATGCAAGGGACATTACATGACAATATCACATTAGAAAAGTGTTTTGATACAAGTAGATAGAGATCTTGCTGCAACAGAGGGCATTTTGATGGGGGCCTCCCATGGTGGCTCCTTTAACCTTTTGTGTGGGATTCTGTCCTCACTGAAACTTGTTGTGGTGTGTTTCCAGTCTCACTGTGTTTTAGACATGATAACCATAGCCGGAGGAGGGGGAGGAGGAGGGGGAGGAGCAGGAGGAGGAGGAGGAGGAGGAGGAAGAGGAGGAGGAGGAGGAGGAGGAGGAGGAGAGGGAGAGAGAGGAGAGGGACAGAGGGACAGAGGGACAGAGAGAAGGAAAGGGAGAGGGAGAGAGGCACTTCCAGGAACAGAGGCAAGTCTGGATGGAGCAACTCCCCATGATACACATTCTGAGAATTGGCTTTCTCAGAGGGCTGGCCCTCGATAGGGTTGGCACTGATGGGACAGGGGTACCCTAGACCAATGGCTTTCAGGACACTGACCTCATAGGGTTAGTCAGGAGCACATCCCAAATAAAGCTGCCCCCAACAAATGAATCTCATCCCAGAGTTAGGAGCACAATGAATGGTTGAGAAGATGGGCAGACCTGTCCATCTGTAACTGAGCAGAGTTTGATCACTTACCCAGCTGATTCTGTTACTTGATATTTTAGGGTCAAGGCCTATGCTCTGGCTGTTTCAGTAAACTAAGCATGCCATCCAAAGAGACAAGGAAGAGTGGAAGGCATTGCAAGGAGATACAGTTAAAGTAGCCACCCAGGGAAGAGAAAGAAAGAGTCCGCCTTAGGGGTACTGACCTGAGGTTAGGGTTTAAATGAAGGTAAGAAGTACATATAACTGAGCAATCCTGGACCAGATATGGTTCTTCACATCATTGCCTGGGCATCAGTCTGTCCTGCAAGGGGAGCCATAAGTGGTGAGAACTGAAATTTCTTTTGGGGAACAAGCTCCTCCTTTGTCTGGCCCCAGGCTTCCCCCTTGCGTTTCCACAGCATCGGGCAGGGAAAGGGAAATCTCAGTCCTTCGGAGCCCAGACTTTGCTAGCCAAAAGGAGGCCACAGATGTCTCTCTCTTTAGAATGTTTTCTTCTTCTTGTCAAGCCAGTTATAATTCTAACTCGGAAAGATAAGAGACACATACTTACACATGTGCATGCTCATATCTATATGCTTGCATTAATAAGTATAAAGACACATGAGACTGATCTGAGCTGTTAATATAATTTATTCATATGTTTACACAGGAGTCTGTTACACAGACAATAGGGGGGGAAAGTACAAATGTCCCCTAAGAGTTTTCTCTTAACTTTATGATAATACTTAGTAACAAAAATACCTTGAAGACAAAAATTTATTACACAAATAAAACAGTGTAGAAGGTTTCGACTTGTCCCTGTTTTCAGGTCTGAGACAATGTTGCCTTAGGTGAGTTAGAGCTTTGCTGCTGGCTGGGGCTCAGTTGTTTTGTAGATGCTTTGGTCCACTCTTCTCCGATCCAGCATCTTCACTTCCGAGGGGGTCTTCGCATGCACATTACTCTTGCTGACCCAACGTTTATTCCACAAACTCCAAACAGGAAACTTTCAGCTCAAACACTGGAAATCCAGACTTTCCATAGGACGACTCAGGAATCCATGACAGTTGCAAATCCATGGCTTCTAAGGGTTTTGGTCACGAGATTTTAAATTATCACAGATTTCGATTTGTTTCCTGAGAAGAGGGAATGTGGCTGTGCCCTGAAGGCATCTGCACTACAGTCTGACTTCAGCCATTCAGCAAGCTGCGGATTGCCTTCTCAGCACGATTTTCTGCTTTTGGTGTTTGAGGCAGGGTTTTTCAGTGTAGTCTTGGCTGTCCAGGAACTCTCTCTGTAGACGAGGCTGGCCTTGAACTCAGAGATCAGCTTGCCCCCGCTGCCACTTCCTGGTTAACACTGACTATTGAAAGAGGGGGGGGGGGGACTTGTTTATGTGTTTGTTCGGTTGGGTTTTGGAGATAGAGCCATTCGTGTAGCCCACGCTGGATGTTCCTAAGTTTGTGCTCCTCCTACCTCAGTCTCCCTAGTGCTGGGATTTTGGGCACAAGCAACATACTTGTCAGGAAAAAGAAAATATTTAGGATTTGAAATTTTCACTTTTCCAACCTCCCAGAAATAAATTTCACTGGACAGGCAGCAGGCGGTCAGTGAAGCTTCAGCAAGACTGGATGTAGAAGGTTTGGGTTTTTTGTTGTTGTTGTTGTTTGTTTGCTTTTGTTTTTGTTTTTTAGAAAACCACAACTTTTAAATTAAAAATTTACAAAAGAAACCCAGAGAATTCTCTATCTGTATTTCTGTAAGGTGGTTCTGATACTATTAGTTTGCTAGCCAGAACATTAGTGTGCAGGAAATAATGCCTTAAAAAAAAGAAATTAAATAAACAAATAAAAGAAAGAAAGAAAAGAAAAGAAAAGAAAAAAGAAAAAAGAAATAAACTAAAGAACTCTCGAAAGGCTCTGTGAGTGCAGCTTAGTTGCTGGTGTTTAGATGATACCCTCAGATTCATTCAACTGTGGCTTCAAAAGGCTCTCGAGGTTGATGAAGTTGCCTTATAAGCACTTAAAAACCCAACACACAGCTCTGGTGCTTAGGGAATGGAAACAGGGAGATGCTGAGTTCTAGGCTAGCCTGGGCTACATAGACAGCCCTATGTCAAACAATCCCTCCAAACTAATATATAGTAAAGCAAGTATATAAAGCAAAAGCAAGTATGCTTAGTATTTTATGCATTTATACATTTTATTTAATATCTTAGAACTGGCTAGCTGCAAACATATATCAGTGGGCAAATATTTTCATAAAGAATAAATAAACTCTACTAGATTTTGCAAATTCTGAGTGTGGCAGTGGAAAACTATTTTGGACAACAAAGTTCTTCCCACAGCTCGGTCAGCTTGGAACAAAAAGCTAACTAACGTTTCTTATTAAGAGAACATCACCACCCAGCTGGAGAGCTGGGGACTAGCGCTCTGGTCAACCTGCCCCACTGCAATGTTGTTATGCGGTTGCTCTGAGTAACTTGCACTGATTCTGAAAGCAAAAGGCCTCTCCGAGAACCCTGGGCTGCTTTGTTTCTGTGCCCGTGGATTCTGCAAGGCTTACATGGTTTACAGAGCTTGACTTTTAATACTGACATCAAAGATAGCTTCAAATAACAATAATTGTTGCTGCTTCCATTCCTTCTGTCGGTCGGAACATTTTGACTCTCTAAATGCAGTCTTAGTGATACTCCTGCCGACCCCCAGTGCACAGTGGGGTTTAAATTCCATTCCAGAGAACATCAACTGGACACGGCTCTCATGTGATTGATAATATAAAGTCAAAGAGAAAAACAAGAAGCAAGCAAAAGAATGGATCGCCGAGAGTATGGAAGTGGCTCCCAGAGAAGAAAAGCAATTGTGGAGAGCCTGGAAGTCAACTGGAGCTGCACTTAGAACTGACTCATGACCATGGCTGTTGGGCGGCGCTGCTCTTACAGGGGGCTTTCAACCATCCTTTTCTTGTTTTGGAGGTAGAAGATGCGGTTCTCCTCAGAGTAGGTAACTTTGCTGAGGGGCATCCTGTAGATGTTGGGATTTTTCGTGGTCAGCAAGAGAAAGAGTAGTGTGGCCAAACAGAAGGACCAGGTACAAGCTGGCAGGTGAACCTGGAGAAGAAGAGACAGGCCACACAGTTGCTTTTTTTTTTTTTTTTAGATTCCATTTTAAATTGAGTCTACACAGCGGACCACCAGAATTTTCACCCCAGAAGATGATTGGTTGGGAGATGGCTCTGGATTCTGCCCACAGAGTTGTATCTAAGATCTTAGGGCACCTACCATTTGAAATGTTTTCACTAGTCTTTTACAGTGGTCAGCTTTGTCTCTTTTGTAGGTCTGTGCAGTTTCCTCACCTATTCAGACTTCCTGCACACGGTGTGCCAGGATGACACTGGACATACAGGGTGGCAGTAAATTGCTAATATACCCTGGCCTCTCAGCATACCCACAAAGGCCTTCTCTGATTGGCCAGTCATAGTGACCTCCTGACCTTGACTTCTCCGTGGTCTTGAACTCTCCTTATTTTTATTTCTTTCTATTTTCTCTCCTTAATAGACTTTTCAGTTTGGGAGTATGTACCATGCCAACTCACATGACTGAGTATATCACATTGGTTAGCTTTAGCCTTTTGTATGGATCTCATAAGTACAATGGGGACCAGGGTACCAAAATCTGACTAAACATCGGAATCACCTGGGGGAGTCTGATAAACAAACAATCAACACAGGATCTACAAATCAAGAGATGGGGCTTAGGATCTGAAGTTTTCTGGAGTTCCTAGCTAACTCAGGGGTAGAATCAATCTATTTCTAGTCCCCAGTGCCTTTGTATTTCCTTTGTCGGGTTGTGAAGGACTCCACAGAGTTCTCATAACAAGCCTGGGGACTATAGGTTGGACTAGTGTTTCTGTGATGTCCAAAGGTGGGAATGGCTGAGATCTACACATGGAGGAGTTGTCGGTGGTCAGGGTCCGTGACAGATTGTGCAGATCTACACTAGAATCTTGACTTCCCACCACAAAGATGCTACACAGTGAGTGTAAGGCCAGCCTGGGCTAAGGAGGAAGTATGGCAGGAGAGAGCAGAGATTTGCCTAGAAATAATACAAGTAGGAACTAGGGTTGAAAGATCTTATTGATATGTAGGTGAGAGTTCAATGAAGACTAGAGATATAAGAAAATTGGATGGATTTAAAACAATACCTGTTTCTTTAGTCAATTACCCTTGTTTGCTCTTTTCTGGTTCCTCAACTACTCATGGGTGTGCTTTTTGTAATAAGTAAACTAAATTCTAAAGTCAACTTCTCCAGGACGCCAGAGTTCCACCGCGAATGTGATAACGTGGTATCGAGTTATTGATAAGGCTATTGTTAAAGTTATTCTTTAAACTGAGCAATCTGACTTTTGTAACAAGCCTGGTGAGGATAGTTTGGACCAGAGTTTGCTGTGATGTTAGAGAGTCCGAGTGACTGAGAGCCACCTCATGGGGGAAGCCATTGGTGATCATGGTCATGGAGCCCGTCACTGGACGCTGCCTGGGTGGGCATCAGGGCACTGGCAAGAAGACTTACCACAGCCATCAGGTGTGCCATACAGGCTCCGAAGTAGGCAGTGAACAGGGCTACGGGAAGAGGAGAGGACATCAGTTGGTTGTTGTTCTTTTCATCAGCATCCCAGAGTGTATATACACTTCCCCATTCTACCAGCCAGCCCACCCCAGTTCCCTAGTCATAAATGTGGATTTAGACTCAGACGTTCTGAGTTCAAATCCCAGCCCATCCCTGCAGAACTCACTGGCCTCATCTCTACGCTCTGTCTCCTTGGCCATACCGAAGAAGTCATGAGAGCAGCTCTTTCACAGGGCTGGGTGAGCGTGGAAGAAGTAACATATATTCAGCACCCAGTAAGGGCTCAATAAAAGTACTATTGTGGTACAGTTTTTTTTTTTCCTCTTTTCATTGTTGTAGTAATGCCATGCTATTTTCTATACCCACGACTTCTCTTCAATCTTGTTTGTGTCTAAAAAGGGACCTTGGTGCTTGGAGCTTGGCAAAAGCAGCCCAGAGCCCTGAGTCCTCCCTCACCAAGTGAAATGCCTTTTCATATGCTAAAGGTGGGCATAAAGATTAATTAACAAGCACCCAGACATTCTTATTTACTTTGAGAAAAAAATAAAAGCTGTAAAAGGGCATGTCCACAGGTGTGTCTTTTACATGCAAAGCAACAGAACCAAGGGCTTAACTAGCAAACTGTCAGTTTCTCTGTCTTGGCTGAGGAGGAGGCTGGGCGGAGAATGTCCTCAGGTTTTCCAGAGTCAAACTGAAGGATGACTTTCCTGTGATGTCCACAGAGTCATTTGGCTACTGTTAGCCAGTAACCAAATCAATCGATCAATCAGTCAATCAATAATCAATCACGTGAGCCGTCTTGGTCATACGGCAGGAACAATGAAAGAAATCTCTGGTCCACATTCTCTAAACTAAAGACTGTCTTGTTTTACTCAGCACTTTGTCCCTGGCACTGTTCCTTAAAGGGTTCAATGTATCCTCCCATCTCCTAGCTTCTCAGGCTAACGAGGGCTCGTCTTCAGAAACAGCTCTGCTTTCAGATCCCGGCTCTGCCTTTTCTTCACTGTACAGTGACATCTCAAATGCCGTCAGAGCACTGGGAACCCGTCCATCTGGGCAGGGTGCAAGGATGCTACTCTGAGAAGAAGGGTGTTCATGGCTGAGGTGGGAAGACTTCTCTTTGCGTCTACCAATTCTAGTCATCCTCACGATCTAACCCACCCATTCAGCGTGTATCCTGTGGCCCTCTGCTCAGCACAAGCTGCATTCTGGCCTCCTCTCTCAAGCACTGTCTCTTTAGGCACACCAGGAATTATCGTCTCTTGTTCCACCACATGTTGGTGTGGAGGTAATTCCCCTGATTGCATTAGAAGAAGGCTCTTAAGCCTCAGAAAGAGCCTGGATTTCATGGACAATGCCCCTGTCAGTGTCCTGTCATGGGTGAGTTCTACCACAGTAACCCAACCATTGACAAATAGCACAAAATGTGTGTATAACTTCTTAGCTAACATAGCAAACAAGACTAGTGCTTGGCTGCATGGCTTTTCATCTACAGGTAAGGAGGGCACCCCTGTCAGATGCCATCATAGGCTCCCAAGTCCTCTTCCTGATGGAGACATACGGAATACAGAAAGGAGCAGTTCTCTAATCAGTGTCTGCTATTTATTGACCTTGGCAGACACACTTGGACTTTTGTTTGACAGTGACAGGGCAATGTGAGCAAGCTGAAACTTTCTGTGGCTTTTTACACAAGAGGCTTGCTTTGCAAGAGGGGCTCGAGGGCTGTCCCAAGAGTTCATGTATGGCTATTAAAATGTCAGGTGTGACACAGTGTGGGCAGATTCAATACTCTCAATACCACCAGGCTCAGAAGGACCTGCTAAAGCTCTCTGGGAATGAACGCCACATCTATGGACATCAGGATTGCCACTCCCTTTGCGTCATCAACTTTGCTTTTAGGAATATGTTACCGAAACATTAGTGTAATGTACATTTGGCAGATTATACCAAATGTATTCAATGGAGCAGTGTCTTTAACCACTCCAAACTAGAAGCCATGTAACTACCTCTCAGCATCACAAGCTTGCCATATTACCTCTAAAGGATCCATATTACCTCAACCAGCAGAGGCCGAGCATCCTGAGAGGTGGAGCCACAATGTTCTGAGAAAGACCTTGGCTTCCAATCCCTATTGAGAGTTGTCACTTAAACAGCTGGAACCCATGGTAAACAAGCTCTCGGGGTGAGGAAAGGGGCCATCCAAGGAAAGCCAGTGCCAGGAGAGACAAACGGAGCAGACACTGCAGGTGAAGTTTAATGAAAGCCAGAAGCCAAACCACAACGGATGACAGGATTAAGCCCAATGAAGAGAGCCAAAAAATGGGAGTTCCTGTGAAGGGATGACTCGGAGAAACTAAGAAACAAGTCCACAGTGATGGAAAAGCCCACATGGAACTAGCTCACCAGAAGAAGAATATTTGCAGAGGATCATTGAAAAGTCAAAAGCAGACAAGTTCCCAGAATTAAAGAAAGACAGGAGAGATCACACTGAAAGGATTTGATGGGGAACCTTCACAGCTAGTCAGGCCACAGAAAAATATAACTCATACGCGAAGATGCAACTCTAAATGTCCAGAGAGAAAAATAAAACGGACTTTTCACAAGAATTAGGTTCTTTTTAGAAGTTTTCATGGTGGCTTGGGATGGAAAAAGGCATTAGGAGTCTTTGAGGACAATTTTCAAAATGTTAGAAAAGAAAAAAAAAATCCTTAAATCTAGTTTTGTTTTCACTAAGACATAAATCAGCGAGAAAGGGAGCTATTCTCAGGCACATAGCGCCTGAGAGATTCCCCCAACAAAACCGCCTGGAAGAAACACTGTGACAATGTGATTCGAGCTTCAGGGCAGAGGTGAATACTCATCACTAAAGGGAACAGTTACTAAACAGAGAAGTGTGAAAGCGCCTGTTTACATGAATCCAAAGTGAGAATTCTTTATAGTAGCAAATTGGTTTCGATGGTAGTTGTGGGTGGGTCTCTCAGGGGAGACTGAATTGGGCCAAGGTATCTGTCGTCCACACTCAGAAAGAAGACGAAGATATGGATAAAGTTAAGACACTGAGAGGGAATAATAAACAAGGTTAATTCTTAATAATTTATACCAAGCCATCAGAAAAAAAAAAGCATTTTTCCATGCCTTCAAATACTGCAAATAAATGCTGGATAACAAGCACGTTTCCAGTTATTTCTGTGCAAATTGTTTAATCCTAGACACATCTATGGGACACCGCAACCCCTTTAAATGGGGAATCTTAGGCTCCGAAGGGTTAAGAAGTCTGTTGGAATCAAGTTCCTGGTAGTGTGGAAACAGGGTCAGGATTGGGTTTTTGTTGTTGTTGTTTTCTTGAGTCAGGGTCTTTCTGAGTAGCTACTGGCCTTGAACTTATGGTCCTGCTAGCTCACCTCTGAAGTTACAGCCAAGGTAGAGTAAGCATGGCGGCTCCCTACTGGGGTCTACATCCTGACCTCCAGAATCCGTGAACATGAAAAAGGGCTTAGAACTGCGGTTAGGTGAAAGACTTTCAACAGAAAGATTATCAGGCATGATGTGAGCAGATCCATGGATGGAGGTTACAAACCTGCCGGAGGCAGGCACATGGGAGTATTTCCCTTTCTACCTCCTACGTCTTTGTACTTTATACAGACTGGAGCATGAAACTGTACTATCACTACAAATAAAATAGCAAAGAAAGATTCCCCGTTGGGGGAAACATTTGCAGAAGTCTTAGGTGCTGTCCTTTCGCTAGCCTGCCAGAACCAAATCCACTTTTCATGAACTCAGAATGCTTGCCTGCCTGACTCAGGCTGTTCCCCGTGCCAACCGGGACCATCGTTTCCACCAAATGGACTTCTCTCCTGTACTCACAGAAAAGCCACCTTCTCCAGGCAGCACTTTCTGATAACTGCAACTATAGACGCCGACCCGCCAACAGACCCTGTACTAGAGTTCTTGTTGTTCTGTTACAAACGTTGAAAGTTCCACTCAAGACCCCTCCTTAATCACCTGGTTCCTACTTTCCACTTCTGAGTGCTCTGCTCAGAGTTACAGGGGACCCAAAGCTTCTAACCCTTTGTCTTTCTAAGATATTCAGGGTACATCATGGATCTATAAATACAGTTAATGCATTTGCGGCTACTGCATACACAGAACCGTAAAGTATACGCTCCCAATACAGGAGTGAAGACAATCTCAAAATAAAGGTGGGGGCCTGGGAAGATGAGGGCTCTTGTTCCAGATAAGTTTCAGAATCTGCCCCACAGTCCTGCCTACTTTGCCCTGAACTTGGCAAAGAGTAACAAATACTGACAGAGCTCAGCTGAGTCCCTACAGACACCACGACAAAAATGACATCTGATAGCGCGCTGCAGCTTGAGATCTGCTAACCTCACCATGGCAGAAACCCAAACTGAGCAGTGCTCCCTACAAACCCCTGGTCACAGCCCACCTCCTCCACTCCAGATCCTGGCCAGCTCATGGTCTACCAGTTGGCAACTTCTTAGATAGCCGAGGTTGAGCAGCCTGGTGACAAAATGACTTTAGACATATAGCGCATGAGCCTAGAAACAATTTCTCTATAATTGATGATCCATTTACCTTTTTGTCCCCATGGGGACTCCTTCCACTCTAGAACTACCCTTAATGTTTTTACCTCAATTGAGTAGGGATAACAAAGGCTATGGGTTCCTCCTCCTCAGCAGCACAGAGAACCCACCGGCTTTTCAAGCCCAACGCTCTTGAGGCTGACCTTATGTTAAGGAGGCACCATAGGCTACAGCCAGAAAGCAGCCTAGGGTGCAGATATGGCTTCTAGGTTTGGACTTAGTCCTCCGCGACTTGACACACTTCAGCACTTCCTTAACCCAAGTTCAACAAGAAGGGTGGGGTTGAGGGTGCTAGGGTCTAGTCTAGCTCTGCAGGCAGGGTCTACTGGGGATCAGGAAGGGCTCACAAATTAGTTCTCAGCCTGTGGTCTCCAGGCCTCCCCGTCAGAGATGCAAGTTTCTCCCTCTAAGCCTCCATCAGAGGCTAAGGGGAACACCTAGGGGAAGTCTGTGTCTCCCCCAGCATTCCAGGTGGTTAGGGTACATGCTCAGGTCAAACAACATAGTTTGATATTTATTTTTAGTTTTGGGGGCTTAACAAAATCACACACACACACACACACACACACACACACACACACACACACAGTTCAGGTCATGGATCTATTTTCCCAAATATATATCAAACAGAATGGCTACTGAGAGTCTAGCCTCTTCCTTCATAATAACCAGTGTAGTAGGCAAAAATAACTTTGATTCTCCCAGAGGGGAACATCACTTGCTCTGCTCACACAGTTAGCTAGTGGTAAACACAGTTAGCTAGTGGTAAACTCAAACCCCAATCCTAGTTTGAATTTCTCATATGATCCTTTCACATTCTTTAGGTAATTATTTGCTGCTTGCCCGTGACTTTGATGGAGTCCTCACAGACACCCCTCTTCAACACCGTCTCTAGGATACTCACCACAGGCAAGAGCCAGGAGGTGGGTCTGCCAGGTGAGTGCCATGAACATCCCTCCAATTGCAATGCAGGCCAGAGAGCTGTTGAAACCCCAGAGCCCAAAGTAGATGTCTTCAAATGGAGCTGCAAGACTGAGTCCTGTTAAAACAAGAGCGGTCAGAGCTCGGGACAATGAGCAGGCTGTTCTGCCATGAGTTGTGGGATCAGGAGAAACATCCCGTTGCTCAGAGATCTCCAGAAAGCTCTGTAGTATAGAGGATGCCTGGGACATGCGTGGTGTGGAGAAGACGCGTATATGAGGCTGAAAGTCTTATGCTCACCCGCGATGACACCCAGCAACGATCCAATAGCAGCGTGCAGGCACATGAGTGGGGAGGAGAGCAGGATAGCACATAGGAAAATGCCGCCTGTCCACGGGTTGTCACAGCCATATATCTGACCGACTCCCACCGGAAGAGACTTCAATAGCTGCAACAGAAAGGATACAACTGTAGCCACACAAACAACAGACAAGAAACCCACTATGACCTTGTACAATGTGAATTAGAGATGCACACATGTGAATTTCAGAATTTTTACAATTAGCATATCTTATCCTTTAAGATTTATTAATACAGGTGCGTGCGGAGCAAGGCTCCTCCAAACCTCCTGTGCTCACTAACTTTCTCACTAGCTCTGATACTTGGCCACTGTGAGGCCTCCCGTGTGGTCTCACTACTCCTGCCTCTGAGGACCTGCAGATCTTCTCTAGTGTGGCAGGGACACAGGTCATGCTTCAGTTGCTTCCTGCTGTGTATCAGCACTGGCTGTCACCCACTGCCCTTCCACAGGCTGTAGAAATGCTATCACAACTGAGTTGGCTGCTCAGACTGAAAGACCAGTGGACTGAACAAGATCAAAGCGAACCGAACAAGGTTATCTCATCCATAATTTAGAAGTAATTATAGCCAACTTTAGGAATGAAAAATCACACTGGCACTTCTGATACTAAGGGGAACACGTACCATATAAAAATATCTTTAACTTAATTTAGTTATCAACACTTGTCAATCAGATCTCAAAATGCGAGTCAACAAACAAACAAACAAACAAATGCAAATCCAGCAGTGCCTTTTTTGTTGTCTTTGACTTCAAGTGTCTTATTTTCAGAAACATTAAGTGAGGGGCTGAGAGGCAGCTCAGTGGTAGAGCATGTGCCTGACACGCACGAAGCTCTATTGCAATCTGTAGACACACACACACACACACACACACACACACACACACACGCACACACACACGTGCACACGTATGCCCACATGCATGTGCACACACACACACACACACACACACACACACACACACACACACACAAATTTCCTCTAGAAATATCAGTGGAACAAGGTGGAATTCAGCCTAGGAGAAACAGGCTTTTGAAAGCACACACTCTCTCTATGGCTATCTGTAAGGAGATGCATCATATCTACACCGTGAGACTCAGCGGATCTCACACTCTGTCCTCCAGTACAGTTTGGAGGAGTTTGTTGAAACAGGTTCCCAGGCCCTGCTACACCTTGAGAACTCTGAGTTACTGTTTGTATTCTGGACTGAGCCAGAACAGCAGGTTCTGCATAGCCCAAAAAGTACAACATCCTGTTCTGACTGGGGGATGCAGATCTCGAAAGCTCTAACCCAAGGGAGAGACCTCCATCCTGGAGGGGGGTCTCACCCACCCAAGCAAGGGCTGAGCTTCCCTCAGCATCCGATTTCCAGTGTGTTGTTTTACCTCCAGGGCGCTGAGCTCAGACCACGTGATGTTGGGCACGGAGCTGACAGGTGTGAAGAGTTTACTTGGGAAAAACGTATTGTAGTGTCCTGTGGCTGACAGGTACATCGACAACGCCATGTTGAAAGGGAGAGTGAAGACGGGCAGGTCCCACTTGCTGAGCACGGAGCTCAACGCGCTCGAGAAAACCGGGCTAAAGGAACAGAAATCCCAGAATGAGAATCCGTGAGGAGCAGCCAGACTGAGCACCTCACCCTCCAGCCCCTCCACGGGGAAGGGGTGTCTGTCCTGCTGCTGTTGCTAACATGCTCTGAAATTGTGCTAGCACAATGGGGTGGGTGGAGGGTTGGGGAACCCATGGTTGATTTCATCGCAGAGACAACTCTAATATGCCACAACACAAACTCTTGACTTTTGAGAAAACAAAACACACACACACACACACACACACACACGCACAACCCTGAGATGGCTCAAACCTTGAGTTATAATCAAAGTTTTAAAAACATTTTTGAGGGGCTGGAGAGATGGCTCAGTGGCTAAGAGCACTGACTGCTCTTCCAGAGGTTCTGAGTTCAATTCCCAGCAACCACATGGTGGCTCACAATCATCTGTAATGGGATCTGATGCCCTCTTCTGGTGTGTCTGAAGTCAGCTACAGTGTACTCATACACATTAAATAAATAAATCTTAAAAACAAAAACACATGTTCGGAGCTCTTAATAAAGTGAACGCTTATCTACAGAGTTAGTGCCCTGGGGTCCTGGGGTCCTGGGATCCTTCCACCCCACCAGAGTCACTGCCATCCTGAATTTGGAAGACATTACTCTGCATGTCATCCATATGTATATCTGTTTTGGAGAAGAAAGGAGAAGAACTTAGGATTCAGTTGGTGCAGGCTGGAAAAAGGGGCCTTACAAAGGGTCACTCTCAGTTGTTGACCCAATGGAGAAGCATCCTTGTAGGATCAGAACAGATTCCTAGTTGGGGGAGTGTGGGTCACCCAATGGCCATGGATCCTGTCCCATTCAGAGGAGCTCCCAACCTCCTGGGTGAGGCTGGCACCTAAGGGAGCAACCAGGGTGGAGGCCTTCTGCAGGCAGGGCCTGCAGTGTGCTCCTTAAGTTCCTCTGTGAGCATATTAGTGCTTTATTCTTTAGATATGATATGGAAAGACAAATTTGTTTCTAGAAAAAGGAACTAAGGTGTTGTCAGCATAGAAGCTAGTTTTGAAGGTCCAGGTTTTGTAAAGATGGGATTGAAGTTAAACATCTTTTTTTTAAATTTATTTATTTCATATATGTGAGTACACTGTAGCTGACTTCAGACACACCAGAAGAGGGCATCAGATCCCACTACAGATGGTTGTGAGCCACCATGAGGTTGCTGGGAATTGAGCTCAGGACCTCTGGAAGAGCAGTCGGTGCTCTTAACTGCTGAGCCATCTCTCCAGCCCCAAGATGAGAGTGAATTTAGAAAAAAAAAAAAAAAAAAAAAAAAAGGAGGGCAGCAACTTGGTTGACATGATTCCACCGATGGGGGTGGGCACCTTTGGCTATACTTTAAAAGAATCACCTAAGGAGACTGGAGACTTAACTCCCTCAACACTTAGGCAACATCCCAGAGCAGTCGTGTGCACTAACTGTGAAGTTGAGGCTGTGAATGCCTGCCTGAAGGGGCCATACAGGCAGACTTTGACATAGGGACAGATAACTGGTTGTAAGGAAACCCACACCTCTTAGAGTGGTTGCTTTAGTTTCTATAACCGAAGGTAAAACTTAGTTCTAAATCTTTTAAGTATTTATTTTTAATTTGTGGTTAAAAAAAAAACACAGAACATAAAAATTAGCACTTATTATTACATTGTTGTTTTGCCTCTCTAGGCAGATTAGCCTGAAAGTCCCTAGGCTGACCTCATGCCTACAGCCCTTCTCTTCACTTAGCCAGTGCTGGCCCCCTTCAACCATTTTCTATGTTACGTTTAACCTGTGTTTGTGTGGGTGAGCATATGTGTGTGGACCTATGCATGGATGTCAGAGGGAGACTTGGGAGTCAGTTCCCTCCTACCTTGTGGGTTCCAGGGATGAAACTCAGGGTGTTATCCTTGGCTTCGAGGGTCTTTATCCAGTAAACCAACTTGCCGGCCCCATTTAGCTATTTTAAAGCGTAATGTTCAAGGACACGCTCACGGTGTTATACCACCACCACTGACCGGCAGACTAGTTTTCATCTTACGAAAGTGTGCTCATTAGAAACTGATTCCTCCTTCTGTCCACCCTCCACGGGCATTTTGAAAACCCAATAGAACTTACCAAGTCATAGACATAGCAGATACAGGGAATATCAGCCACCAGAAATAGTCGCCCTTGTTTGAGAAGACAGCCATGAGGATGCCTACCAGGGTGGCATTGTAACCTTGGAGCCCCGCTGCTATCGCCGATCTGCAGGCCAGAGGGACAGCACAAACATCACCTGGGTGAGCTTAGGATCGAATGTAAGCAGTAGCTGTAACTTCTACATAACATCCACTTTAAAGAACCATCAAACCTGGGCACGTGTTTCAAAGCCTTGTAGGAGTCATGCAGATACAACTAAATTGCTCACTCTGAAGTGTGCACATGGAACAACTCCCTCCGAGCTACGTGGCAAGCCACAGGAAGGAGAGCACCCGGTGAGGGAGGGGGGCCTGAGTAAGACTATCTGCTCTTCGTTCATTCTTTCATAAGAAGATTCTTATGTCTTTTAAATCATTAAGGACCTCTTTGAACAGCGCTTTCAGCATTTGAAACAGTCTTAAGTGATTTCTCAATGAGACACGAGTTTCTTGGAAGGCAGATCCTTTCACGGTGTCTTCAGGAACACCCAACTTCAACTTAGCACGCATTTCCGTGTTCTTCTGATTCTACTCTGCCATCTCTAGCGCATCGCTGGGTTATTGCAGAGGAAAATGGTTACTTTGACTTGGCCAGGCACTTATTTAACGATGTGCACTCTTAGAGCCTTTTGTAGACACCTCTCAGTGATGGTAAAGTATTTAGTCTGTCTCCTCAGTTTGTCTAGAGAACCTTGACTAAGGCCTGTGCTTGGCCTTGAACCTCACTTCCAATGTCTTATATGTCAGCTTCTAATGGACTCTCTGTCAGGAACTATAGGGGCAACTAGAAGCCCAAGAGAGCTGTACAATAGGCCCTTCATCTGGCAAGCTTCAGATTTTCAGACCCTGAGAGGTGGCAATGGATGACACCATGAACGACAACAGTGTTCATGTCCAGCCTGACTCTCACAGGTCATGACCATAGGGACCTGTGAGGTAAAGGTAGTGAAGTGGGCTGGTTAGGTCAGATGGGCCTGAGGGGAGAGGCGGCAGTCAGTGAGCGCACTGCAGCTGGTGGGAGATCTGAGTCTGTGTCAAGGCACAGGTGCACCAATAAGCTGCTGTCATATCTATTCCCTGGGCTGGGGACACCAGAGGTTGGACCCTAATTTTAAAGTCCTTTGTCTTTCTTCAGTAAACTTCCAGAAATTGAGGTTACGTGTGACAACCTCGGAGAGCTCTGTAGTCCAGCTCTCCTATAGCGCTTGTCCATGGGTAAAGAGTGGCAATAGCTACAAGTCAAGAGATGCCACCGTTCTAGTCCCAGGAAGAATCGGTCACTTGAATGGAACTGCCACTTTAATATTTTTTAGAACTAAAAAAAGTAAAAGGAACTTGAGAAGTAACACATGTAAATATAAAAGATATATAAATATATAAAATAGGACTGCCTTCTAAATACTAATTGCCAAGGGAATTCGGGTGCCCATGCCGATACCAGGAATGAAATACAAGCCCTTGTACATACATGCTAAACAAATGCTCTACCCCTGAACTGCGTGCCTAGCCAGTAGTCACCTCTCACTACAGCAAACACAAAGGCGGACTAATCCTAGGATGTGAGGCTCTTCAGCAGCCCAGGAGCTGAGCTGGCTCTGCCTTGCCTATGGAGGGAGATATCTCTGCTAAACTAACGGCGATCCCAAGATCCAAAGGGGGTTGCTAAGCCGCTAAGTCTTTTCAAGCACTCAGAAGCATTTTGCTTAAAGTTGTATTAAATAATTGAATCACTAAAGGAGACTTCAGTGGGCTCTTTCCTGGTGATGGGTGAGCTCTGGCTACCTCATACACCAGCTTTTATTCAGACTGGCTCCTTATTCAGATGAGAGTAAGAGACTACCGGTGATTCTCTGGCCTCTGACTAAAGGCAAACAGAGTGTTCTGTGGAATAAAGGTTGCTTTCCCCGGGAGGGTGTGGCTTTCTCACTGCCACCCATGGCAGCTGCCCAGCTAGTGTCTCAGAGAGGGGGCTGGCCTATGAGGGCTTGCCTACCTGTCTTGGCTAAGCAAGAGGGCTGTCAGAGTGGAGACCACAGTTCCTACACAGCCACAGAGAGCCCACCAGGGGTTCTGGACCAGAAGTCCCACCAGAATCAGGATTCCACTGATGGGGTTGCTGACAAACACCACCTGGGATATGCCACGAAGTATCCAGTCCATGAACTGGAGCACCACGGGTTTGTCTGGAGAGAGGAGAGGAGCAGAGTTAAGGAAGAGATAAAATAACACTAAGGTATATCCCGATCAAAGTCACCAGAATCAGTCGGAGGTAAAACTCTGGGATATTTGTGAGGCCTCCCTTTGACCCCTTAGTTTGTTAGGTCAGTCCACAGCGCCCCTCCTGGGATCTGTGCACCTGTTTAGCATGCTCAGAGGTACAAACTAAGCCGAAGGAATGAGTTGCCAGGTGTTGACCTTTCTTTAAGTATACAGATTGTCCTTTCATCTCATAGGAGTAGGGCCCTGCCCCCTGCACGCTACTTCAGTGAAAAAGGTGTGAAGAGGCTTTTAAATTAGAAGATACAAAACAGGAAACAGGAAAGTGATGTCTGGGAGTAGAGCTAACAACACAGGGAGAAGCACAGGCAAAGGATGTCCTCGGCTGCTTCCCCGGCTCTCCAAGGAATGGATGTTTATGCACATACCTTTCAGCCAGTTGGCGAATTCCTTCATGTCACCCGTGACGTAGCCAAGTACTTTGAAGCCACACCTTCTCCCGCGGCATGATAAAATCTGGTTTTCACCCCGGTCTACTTTAACCATGGTGGGACTATCTTCCATGGCTATCTCTTCCTCTGGCTCCTTGAAGGAAGGACAGGGCTAGTGAATAGCCTGAACCAGAAAGAACTCTACAGTTGGCTGGCTTAGGCTGTTGTCGTTGCCACAGAAGATGAGCGTGGAAGCATTCACCTACAGCATTGGTTCTTAGTTTCCCTAGCGCTGTGACCCTTTGATACAGTTCCTCATGTGGTGGCCTCCAACCATAAAATCATTTTGTTGCTTCTTCATAATGGTAAATTTCCTACGGTTATGAGTTGTAACCCAGATGCCCGTGTTTTCCAATGGTCTTAGGCCACCCCTGTAAAAGGGTCATTTGACCTTCCAAGGGCTCTCGACTCACAGTTGAGAACCACTGAAGTAAGCTATGGCAGTGTCATGGCTCTGAGAATGCTCTCCTTCTTCATGGAGTACCATTGAGGAATTCATTACCCAGACCTCAAACCACATGACCTTTGCCCTCGATGTCTTTAATGCTGCCATGAGAAGGTTCCTGTCTACACTCTCATATGCCTTGGTTTCTGGGAACTTAGTGTTGTTGAGAAGAAGAGCAACATCAATAGAACAAGCCAAGTAATATAGAAAGAGCTAAAATAAGCAAGCTTAAGTCTGTATTTTTCTTTCTTCTTTTCTTCTACAAAGTAGCAGTTATACCTGTAATCCCAAGAGGCAGGAGGATCAGGAGTTTAAGGTTAGACTCAGCAACATAATGGTTCAAATATAGCTTGGGCTATATGAGATCTCTGTCCCAGAAAAGCAAACTGCCAATGTTAAAAAACAAACAAACAAACAAACAAACAAAAAACCATCTAAACTACTGAATTTATTTAAGAATTC